>NW_025776337.1:0-215901 GCF_021130785.1 Homalodisca vitripennis
TGTTCTATTTCTATAAAGATTCTTAATTTTCATTTTGATTATTTAACACATTTATAATAGTAGATTTCAACAGATTATGCAAAGTAGTTATAAATTAAAAACAATAAATTGCCCTGTTTTCCAATTATAAACATTTGTATTTATTTCTTATAAATAGATCCATATACCATAAACCACGAGATTCCTGACGTATCCTTGGTCTACATTGTTTAATTAAACCTAGCTGCCTAGGTATACCATAACTTTTTGGTCTAGCCAAGACTGGGTACAGAGCAGTGACGTGACTCGCCGGATACACAAAATCGTGATTTGTGACTACCCTCAGATCAAGAAAATAAATAACCTTAGTTTTGAACGTTAAGAAAAAACTAAGTTCTATAGTAAAGATTAAAATAGTACATACATTCAATTTAGCTTCTTTATATTTAGATCTCGACATTAGAGTTTGCGTTTAATTATTTACAAACAAAAATAGGTTAGACATTTTTATGTACAAATAAAAAATTTTTAAATTTTTATTTTATGTTTTCTGTTATTTGTAATTTTAGAATTCTCATTTTATCTTATTTAATAATATAGGAAAAACACGAGATTATTCCTGGTGTGTTTCAGGAATAAAATAATTTTGTCTTGATAAACTTGGTTTTGTATTATCAATGTCATGGTCTACATTTATTTAACAAAGCTAATTGCAAATCCAATAATAGCGTTACAAACACTCATGGCTAATCACAATTAAATATTACCATTAATTATTATTTTTATATACAAATACACATCATATACATTTTTCTACAAATGAAAATACAATTAATAGAGGAGAAGAAACAAAAAAATTACGAAATTAATAGAATTGTAATATACCCAATAAAAAAAATTAGGTTACGAACGATAAATTCAAGTTTTTTATGTATTTAAACCCGGACAAAATTATGGGGTTTAGGGCGCTTTTCAACCAAATTCCAACTTTGAACATTCATTACTTTGGAGCTTTGATGATATTAAAACCAAATATATATGCAATATCTACTGTTTGAGGATGTAATTTTGAAATTATAAGAATTAATACATTATCCAATAACGTTTTTAACTTAACCGAGCGGTAAAGTCTGAGTTGGTCTTGCTACGGAGCTAATTGTTTAATTATTTATTGATTATGATATTGTTGTCAATCAACTCTAAAGTCAGAATGGTGACTCAAACAGAAGTACAACAGCTTTACTATTGAAAACTTGCTTCCTAATAATCTTAACGTAAGTGCATCAAAAATTGATGTATTATTATTATATAACCCCTTTTAAGACACGATTGACTGTGGCATCTGTGCTGATTTTCGGCCAGTTGATATTTTAGAAACAAACTGTTAATAATATCATAACATTTCTGAACTGATTTAAAGAAGTAAACATACCATATTATGACTCCTTAAGAATAACCATGTGACCGCTAATGTTGTTTGCAAGGTTAATATTAAAATCTGCTTCTAAGAAGGACAGCCAGAAACCATTGTACCTGATGACCCTGATCGTTTTAACCGAAACATTTACTCAACCGAAAGTTCGTTAACCTTCGCCGACAACATAGTAAATACCTCTGCTGTCTCTAGAGACGGCAGCTTTAAATTAATTAAGTTTTAAGACATGTTGACAATAGGACGCCCATCACGTCTGAGAAACTGCTTCATATTGGTCCATTTTTTTGCATATTGTTTATCCTTTGAACCCGTGTGCAACGTCAGAACCCCTCTCCTACCAAAAGGTGTAGCATCTATCGACTAGGCCATAATTAATTATCCATAAGTACGACCAAAATGACAAAATGTGTTCCCTTAACCTTTAAATTAAAATTGTAAACATAGAACTACTTCTAAACGTTTTTGTTAAAAAACAAAGACATTAATATACCACTTATGTATCCGGGCAACATTTTTAATGGTCCTAGATGACTACTATAACAAACAGTAGTCTAATATATTTCGGGAAATTCCATACTTAATTATTATCATCGTAATGAAAACAGGTGATTGCAGAGACTATATTAGTAACGCTGAAACGAACGTTTTCAGTTATGCATTATTTATTGATTTCTGGTTACGAGAAAATTTAGAATAGACCAACTTTGTTTATATTTATTTTATAGACAGTAAAAGATTTTGAAAAAAGGTAAATATAAAACATTATGATGTATGTGAGGCAAATTTATACATTTAACAATACTGCAAAAGTCAGATTATCGTAATTTTTTGGGTGTCTTAATTGATTTCTTATGTTCTGCATGTGGCAAAACCAGTAATACTTTGCAATTCCATTAATAATTTTCAAAATCATTATATTTTGTTGAAGCCACATTTTGTACAGTTTGAAAGTAAAGTTTAGTATGCCTTTTTTTCTAATACTGAAGGATTTCCTTATTAACTCCTGATGAACTAGTCCTCCAAGTAGTTACTGACCACCCATAAATACTTATTGTTTGAAACTTAATACGTCAAGCAAATTGATAGTTGGGTTGATAAACCACTACAAGACTTTTAGAAAAAATTATAATATTAATATTTAGGCAAAATTAGTATTGAGTAGTATTTTACGTGTAACTATAGGGCTCAAAATTACACTTATTGCATTAAATGAAAATAACATCTACATCAAAATAATAATATGACTAAAGTCTATGTCTAAACCATTTACTTTGCATAGAGGCATTGTGGCACAGAAAAGTTTTTATAGCCTAGGAGGTTATGAAAGGAATACTTGGAAATGTTCACTAATGTAGCCACCCTACATGTTTCAATATAAGTTCTTTTTTTCAAAATAACTTACAGAGATTGCATTTATTTTTTTTAAATATGTAATTATTTTTGAAAATATTTTTTTATCATAAAAATCAAGATATTTTTGTAGTTTACATTAACCTAAGGCAAAAAAAATCTGAATTTCCTCTACAGTAAGTATGAGATCAATCTAGGATCAAAATTTTTAGCTGTCCAAGTATTATGCTAAACAAAAAGAACTAGTTAGAACTAAAATTACAAGAGATAAATTAAAAATGTAGGGTGTTTATTATTCAATTACTCAGTTCAAGGATTTGTGCTCGCAAACTGTAGCCTACATCAAGAGGAAGCCGTCATAGGTTACATATTGTATTAAATTTAACTACTTCTCATTATCTTTTATTGTACCGGGATTAGAACTCCAATAGTAGGTTCAAAATAAATTGCAAATCACCATGCAAATTTTAAACTTCGTAACTTGGGGAAATATCGGGTAATTATATAATAATAGCTGTAATTTGTAATAATTGCCAAAAGTTTCATAGGATTAAAGTCAAACTGCTTGTTGTTTTCTAGGACCTCAGAGTAAATGGTACATATTCGGCCTCCTGTAAACGTTGTTTTTTGTTTGTTTTTCGCATTAATTCATTGACAATTGTAATTAGTTAAATGACAAAAATCATTAAAAGTGCATTATTAAAAAAATATTGTTCAGAGGAGATTTTGTAATCCAGTTTAGGTTAATATTTGTTGAGTAGAAAAAATATTAAAACAGAACTACATAGATCTATATTTGACAACACAAATGAGTCAAAAATATATTTTAAAAAGAAGGTTAGATTAATAACTATATTTCTAGAGCTTTGGTACCAAGATAAAATTAGGTTATAAAACACAATTAAATTATACTCAAAGTAAATTAATGTAGTAGAGTATGGTCTCTAAAAATTACTAAAGTATGATACTCGTATTTATACACACTTACCTCCACATAAGGTAGTTTGGTCTTGACGTGTTTTGGCCATGAATGCTCGCCAAAAAAATATGCGGTTGTCCCTTTCGATGATCTCTTCATTCTTCACATTGTACAAACCGAAGAAGATTTAGAATATCTGCCATGACGTTGGTTGACACAAAAGCAAGTAGCAGAGATACTCGTACAACTTAGGATAGAGCACTACCACAAACAGTCTACAGCGGTAACAATCATAGACTGGGGAAATCAATGAGCTTAGGTTGGAAAGGCAACCCCGGAAAGTGGAGGGGGTACACAGCAGTTGCTCTGCTGGTGATTGGTGAGGGGATGGGTCGATGAGAATGTGAAGGGGAGAGAGGCGGCCAATGGGACATTGGGACAGCCTAGGTGGGGGTGTATTTTTATTAGAAGGGAAAATAGTTGACAGTGCAATAAGAAATGTAATTGCGATTTGAATAAAAGGAAATTCCCTTCAATGCTATTTTCTAATAATTTTCCAATTACCAACGTAAAACAATTGAATTTATGCATAAAACTATACTTATGAGTATTATTTCGCGCTGTTTAACACATCAACTTTATGCGCTGTCCCAGATCATCCGTCCAATATTTATATAAGGAAGAAGCATATGAGGCATTATAGGAAAAAGCTATTAAATTGCAAACCGACAAAAAAGATATTGGTTTACGTCTTAAAACTAGTTTTAATTTTAATTTACAGAGTATTCCTGAAATAGAAGTTCACATCTCCGAATTCCAAAAAATTCAAATGTTAACATAAATTAGTTGATGATAATTTTAAAGTTTATTTGAAGGCCAACATTTTATTCCAAATTTTGAAAACTTTAAATTTAAATTATTTAAAAAGAATTTGAAATGGTTAGTAAGTGGTTATTAAATGTTTAAAATACTGATCTAGAGAATTGTACTCAAGACAATTTTTATTTAAATTATTAGACAACTATTCCACTAAATATAAAAAGTAGTGGATGAGTTACTAAGAGCAGTCGAAATTTTACCAAATTTTAAGGTTGGTCCTCTTCTTTATTACAGTGAAACACTAGTGTGACTGAACATAGCATTGAATTATACTCTTATATTGTAAGAAAAGGGTCGTTCGAAAAGTAAGTTGCAATGAAGTGTTTTATAACACGACCAATGTCAAACTCTTTAACCACCCCTGTCAAAACATCAAATCATTCTAAAATTGTACAACTATATACTCAAAACAATAAACTTGTAAATTATCATGGATAATTATTCTTGTTTAATTTGGATAAAACGTTTACTGGTTATAAATGTTCAAATTTTCAGTTTAATTGAAAAGCGCCAAAGTCCTGAACTTTTTTATTTTACCGACTTAAAACTTTTTGTTTTTAATAATTTACATTAAATGTTAGAACGTAAAAAGAAACGCCCTAAGTTTTGATGTAATTCGTGGAATTTTAGCTATACTAGTTCGTTTGCAGTTAGCGTTCAAACTCTGGTATCTTTTTTTATTCAAGAATAGACACACTTATTGAGGAGGAAATTGTGATTTTTCTGATTTAGACAAAAGTAAATGAATAAATGATTTAATTAATTAAAAATATGGGTTATATGTTTAAACATACTGTAGTTTCTAATTTTGTCACGTGCATCATTCATCATTGGCTATAGCTTTAAAATTATATTTATTCTATTATCATTCATTTTCTATAGGGAAACGTAAACAAAGTCGTCAACGTAGTAAAATTCAACTTTTACGTTGCTAAAAATTAGTAAATAGTAAGCAACTTATATATGTTTTTCCTGAAATGCAGTTTTTATATATTGTTTAGGTTACATAAAGTATAAATTAGTGATTAATGTAATTATATAATTTGCCCACTAAATCAGTATCGCTCTAACCAGGAAAAAACTACTTACTTAAAAGTGTTTGCTTTAGAATTTTCTTGTTTGCTATATGAGAACCAGGTTGAGAACAATTAGGCTAACTAATAACTTTAGAATATTGAACAATATTGCCTATATGCAACGTGAATATTTGAGACAAGTGTTTTGGAGGACACATTAAGTTCACATTTCACACTCTAGATTTCAGAGTTACTAACAAGAGTCTTCGCATTTACATAATTTGTATCAAGGCTATAAAAATTAGGCAAAGGGTGCTCGTAATATTGGAACTCTAGTGATTGTTACGGTAACAATTAAGAACATTGCAAATATTGCTCGAAATCTTATGCAGTATATAAACTTTTCTGTTTTTATAATACATTGTTACACAAAGTTGTATCTTTAAAACTTTATTTTACATGTTTAAGGACATTAAAATATTTTGCTTTTTGATCGTAATTATGGCCCAGACGATAGAATACTAAAAACTTATGGAGACTGTGATTTCTACCGTAGGAAAAGGGGATATAGAAAATTCCAAGGTAACTGATCAATACGAAGCAGTTTGAAATACGTGTTTGAGTACCCGCATTCCTCATATTTCTAAGAACTATTAATAAAGAGAGGCCCTAGTGCTAGAGACAGCAGAGGTATTTATGATGGTTTTCGGCGACTCGTGGACTTCTACTGGCTTCTTAGAAGTAGGTTAAAATAAACCCTTTCAAAAACAGTAAGGGTAAGTATTTTATGCGATTTAAGATTGCTCTTCGGAGGATTTTTAGGTCAGTTGATGTTTGGTCATTTTTAGATAAATAATAAAGTATAAGAGATTGTAAAGTATGATAGATGAATGTGGATAAATGGATAATATTGAAATAATTCTAGAAAAATTAATGTCTCTCAACAGATCACAATGCTGTTTTATATTTTATTTATTTCAACGCGTTCCACCATTTTTACAAAAGTAATTCAACAAATCAAGTACTTAGCAATCAAGATGACAAATCATAATCAATATACACAGTCTTATGTAAGCTCTAACTTGAACAACATAGGCAATAACAGAGTGATATACTATAAATATAAATAACAAAAACAACAATAAATAACAAGGAATAATAACAATACAGTAACAGCAACGATAAAATAAATAGTTGACCAATGCTATAACATTAATAAAATTTAGAAACTCAACAATATACTATCAATAATTAATACAATCGTAGCTGTTAGTTACTGTAAGTGGATCTGTTTAAGCATGTGTTAGGTGTTTTAATTTTAATAATTTTGTTTTTCAGGGTGTATTTTGAATCGTGAAAAAAGTAGATGTGCGCTGCCTCGCTACCCAGTTTTAGAAGTCCTGCATATTCCATGGTTTGATGCATAATATGTGGGCCTAAATCCTTCTGCAGAAAAGTGTCTTAGAGCGGGTACCTCTTGGTATAGAGAAGTCTATATCCGACACTAGATGAGGGCAGTCGAGGAAGCCGTTCACACCAGCCTGTACAGGAATAAAATATCAATATATTTTCTTCTTTCCTGGAGAGGTTGCAGTCCATATAGCATCTCAATCTCCAGCGACGGGGGTTTGCAAGATAATTATATCCCAGTTTGACTCCAAGAAGTCTTAAGCAACGCACCTGTACTCTGTTCAGCAGCACAATGTGGCCTGCTTGATATGGACAAGGTATTGCATATTCGCAAGGAAAGATTCATGGAAATAATTTTGAAATCGATCAGAAATAATAGTATTAACATTCTTTTTTTTTTCTCCTAATCCCTCAAATTACCGAAAATCAATAGAGATGTCACGTCCCATAGTGTACCGATGTTAGTAGTTAAATGTTCATAAATCGAGTTGCACTATCACAGTATTACTAGCAGGCATTTTTTTCAGAACGACAGGATTGGTATTTTATGATTTAATGTATTTTCTGAATTTTAAGTTAATTGACAATTACAAAAGCACATAATTATTTAAATAATGGGTTTTTTTATTAGTGGGCTGATGTACTAACTGCACAGGCTTGTTGGAGGATCTTAAAATTCGTGTAACTTCTGGTACTCGATCAAGGGGTTATTTTCAGGAGACTTCATTGCACAAGGAACCACGTATTCCAGAACTTGTAAACTATAGCTCGCAATGAGATGGAAATGTTATCTCAGCAACCAGACTCTATAAATAAATATTTGTGACCCTCAGCTAAAAACTACATGGCGTAAGTAATATATTCGATACGTTCATTATTTAGGAATCTACATTAAATAAATATTTAAGGAAAAATAAGGAAAAATTCCGTTTATTTTGGCAACTTTCAATCAAAATGCAAATATTGAACTGCCGTTTTGATGTATCAAACTTCACACACCTCAGAATCGTGTGATCCAGTTAAGACCAAATTTTAATACAAGATGTGTACAAGTATATTGTTTTGAGTATATAATTTTTTAAGTATTACGGCAATTACTATTATTTATACTTGACTAGGTGGTTCAAGAAATTGGGCATGGATCTCGTTAGGAAGCTCTTAAAGTCAATATCTCAGTAATGTAATTTGTAAAACGATAATTTAAAAGTTGTAATTTTAAACACGGTTTCAATTGAGCATACTTAACATAAAGGAATAAATAAACTAATGAACCTTATTACTTTGTGTTTTAAGCAAGTTTTTTCTAGTAGGCCTAATACTAAAAAAATAATTAAATCTCTTAGAAGTACAGCTAAAGATATTGTGGATATACTGAAATATAGTACATATCAGTAGCTATAAAACTAAAAATAATTTAAGCTTTATTTTGAAATTCAATATAACTAATCTCAACATTGACAGCAAACTAAGAGGTGAGGGCTAATTTTATATAAGAGTTTACAAATATAGTTAAAGGATGATTTTCCTGATTAGCTTGTTGTTACAGGACACGATTTTAACAACAGTAATATAGAATGTTAAAAAATTGAAAATTATAAATTGGCGAATGTCTTCACAGTATCTCTGAAATCCAAAATATATTACTTTAGATAAGCATTTATCTAAAGTAGTATAAACACTTTATTTTCACTGAGAGGTTATGAAAGCGATTTAGAGTAATAAAAAGATGAGTGTCTGTTGATGGAGAACAAAAAGGTTGGTGAAGAGGTTTGTGGTGACCGCGGCTATACCTCAGTTTCCTTGTGTCAAGACGAACGCAGACTTTCGGGGATATAAATGTGCGGCGATGGTCATTTTCCTGTCTACTTGCAAATTACGTCGATGGTCACTTTTCAGAGACAATCAGTGTGTGCCGGTGTCCACTTTAAATTCAACCTAGGCTATATGTTACCAAGAACCAGGTCTCCGTCTAGTCAGAAGATGATCTTACTATCCATGAACAATCAGGTTACCGGTAAACGAGACCTACATTCACTGAGAATATTAGTGAACTAAATAATTAATCTGTTTACCACAGAACTATAATGCTGTTTCAACAAGATATTGTATATTCTTAAGTGGACTCATGAGAAGGAATGTTTAGGGGTTTTAAACAAAATATACTAAAATACTAACCTAACATAAAATTATCTAATATTTCAGTTTTTAAAACTAAGGCCTACTATGTGAGTTATCGGCACCAGTGAGGCAGGTAGGCTGGGCTGTGCGTGAGACGGGGTGTGGGCGTTTCGGGTGGGGGTCCACCCAAGCGGCCGAGAAGCGGCCATCCCGACGCACAAAAAACTGGCATTCCATAATGGAGTTTTTATTGATTTAAGAAACCAATAGAATTCAGCGAGGGCGGGGCCTGCCCTTCCTATGTTTCACTTATACCTGAGTATTAGGAGGGCAGAGAAGGATAGAGGTTCTGTTAGCAGATCTTTGGAGATCACATGTTGGCGATCAACTGTCCCAATATCTGCCATACCGAACTTTTGCGTTTGTAAATGAGACTAGCATCAGGAGTGCAGGAAACTGTATTAGCAATGTTTCTTGTTATACTTACCGGGATTGCACTGGTTGAAGACTTACTTCTAGCCACGTAAACAAGATTAAATTCCCTTCGTTATTTATTTTATAGCCATTGTTTTAATGAATCGTACTTAGTAATATTTTTAATGATTATTGATATAAATATGGTAATATTTCAACATTTAAGAAAAACAAATTTGAAATTAAAATTTTATACTTGTTCTTATTACGTACTGGTGACATTAAATTGTACCTCGGTTTAATATAGCATCCTATGACCTGTAATAAATAAATGACAAAGTTTTATAATTATATTGTCTTTTATAGATAATAAGATACATAAACAATATTATAAAAAGAGTAAACACCCTTTTAAAAGTAAAGTACATAAAACATCAGTGGAAAATATTTTATTTTTAAAAATGCACAAACTAATCAGCCATACACAAGAGACAGCTCATATCTTTCGTTGTTCAATATTAAAAACAACGGTATTATTTTAACATATTATAGAATTTTCACACTTAATATTCCAAATATCAATTGTTTCAAGTTAACATTAAGTGCAGTTTTGTTAATATGTAATCAAGTAAAAATTAATTAAACGAAAGAAGTCGGTTAAGAAAATAACTTTGTTGACGGTTTAGCTACTATTATTGTTGCATAAATACTTATAGTGTTCTCTGTATTAATATCGTTGTTATCATACGTGCATGCATTGCATCCTTTGTGGTTGCGTTTAATTTTATTTTTGAAGACGTACGCTATTAACACATTATTTAAAACGTCATCTTTTAGACCAACAGTAACGTACAAATATGCATAGGATTAAAATTTAACTGTTAGTTACTAGAAAGACCAAATATCTTTTCCAGTTATTTATAGGTAAATAAAACTATAAATGTGAATTTTTAAATGGATGGACTCCAACAATGGGGTGTTCCCTTCATGTTATGTATGGCATTTTTAGTGTCTTTGAAGGGAAAAAATGCATCAACGAAACATTCTTTCCCAGACTACATTCTTATATGTAACAGGACAGAGAGATCTTTAGTCCTATGTGTTTATGTATTTATTTTCTTTTTTAGACACGCCAAGTTCTAAAAATGATACTGGAGATATCTTAGACCGGACGTAGATAATAATTGCCGAAGGTAAAAAGTTTTTGACTAGAGTGGGATTCCGAAACTGTTAGTCTATATGTATATTATTTTCTTGATCGAGGAATTGATACAGATAAACTCTACTGTGGTGTCAGAAATGTAGTTGATTAGAACCTAAAATGTATGCTCCTCTCCGCGAACAACTTTAAAACAGTAAAAATTGTATTCAACCTATGATCACTCAACCATGGTCACTGAAATAAAAAGTGACGGATATTTACCAACTTCTACTTGAAAACTGTTAGGGGACCATCATATAGGCCTACTATCATAGATATTTTTACAAAGAAGGCGACCTTTTTCGATTTTGAAAAGTGCGTACGAAGTCGCGTGTAACTGATAATACAGGTATATATAATCTTATACTTTATTACCATTATACTTTAATAAAGCATGAGTAACTGATATTACACAAATATCAGTTGAATTGATCATTGACTACTTTATTTTTACGATACGTCAAGAATGTCGTAGTCATTTCGTGTTGGAACTCTTCTTTCATGAAATAACTTGCAGATTTCAAAAAATATAAAAATATTAACCTAACTATCAATGATGGCAAACATCAGTTTTGCAGACTAAGATCCGCTATGTGAGTCATCAGCACAGTGATGACAGGTAGGCCGGGCTGCACGTGTAGGGTGTGCAAGGGTCGCCTTTTTAGGTGCCGCAGTATGCTTTGTTATCTCTGGGGCTTTTAAGGCAGCGGCAAACTCAATGGATCTAGTAAAAGCATTGTATCCAATTCAAATAAGGAACTGAGCGATGAAAAGATCACTCGCCGGCCGCGCTAAAAACTTTAGAAACAATAATAAGTTTCGAAAGACAATTATACGTGTAAGTAGTTTGCCAATTGACTTATAAAGTTTTAAACTTTGTATATCATTGTGATAGATAGTCAAGTTTTAGAAATTAGTAAGGTAAACAGTTAGTAAATCATATACTAGGCCTATTTTACAGGGAGAGTTCAATAAATTTGTTAATAATTGTTAACTTAAAGGATGTTTAAAAATATTAAAAATTTTAATTTTTGTTTGAGGACAGAAAAATTTGTAGACGAAGAATATTACCAGATCAGTTTATCAACGTTCATTTTAATGAGTAGGTTTTATGTATAACCATTAAGAAAATTTATGTGAGGAAAAAATAAATAGAATAGAACATATTTATTTTCAGATCCACCACAAGTACAATACACACAACAATACATAATGTATAACGTTACATAATATGTAAGTGTTGTACATATGACACAACAATTTATCTGGAGATTTAATCTAAGAGTTTAAAAAACATACCAGTATTAATGTATCAATTATTATTATTATATGCCAATTATATCAATTATTATATGCCAGTATCTTAACGTGAACTCAATAGAATATCGGGTATGAGAACGTTTTGTGGCCTAACAGTATAAGATAGGACAAAATCGAAAGGGCTTAATTTGTAGATTACATTATTTCTTAACCCGTAAGTAAAGTGAGGTGTTGGAAAAATTCGGGGATAAAAGGGATTTGGCAATTGGTTAAATTCGGACAAGAGGTTTCCAGATTTCATTTTCGAGAAATAGGGATACGAGGAAATACTAAACGACCTTTTTTAAAGCCCCCTTAATTACCAATCTACATATTACGTTACATTTGAGTTAAAATCTGTAGATCGGTCACAATTGGCCTGTGAACACAAATGCACAGAGAAAATGTCCAAGATTGAACTAAAGTTTTTGACTTTAAAGGCGTTTTGCGGCTTAACCGTTAGAGATACTAGAATAATTTACTGGACCTTTCTGGTCAGCAAGTTAATTTTATCCGATTCTGATCTAGGATTTTAGCTAAGAGTTTTGGTATATCCAGTACAGAGCATGGAAGAAAAGTCTGCACTGGTCAGCTATTGTGAATTGTTTAGTGTAAATATAAAAAAAGACCGACCCTAAGTCAGTATTAAAGTTGTTTAGGGGGTTTAATTTACTCAGGAGATTATATGGTCATACCAGGAAATTCGGGGGGTGGTGGTTATTGTAACCGGGGACTAAGACACAAGTGGGGGCCTCTTTTGGAGAGTATTGTGTTTGTGAGCATAAATACAATTTACTCTGTCCCTAATTAGTATTGACCTTCCTTTGCTAACGCTCAGCCAATTCACGATGTGCTCTAATAGCCACGTTTACTGGTCAGTCGTTTACGTTGTATAGAATATATTTATTTTTCTAAAATAACAACTAAAATAATCTGGTATAAAATTATAAAAAAAGAAGGTAATAATATTAATTCACATTTAGTCTTAAATTAATTACTGCAATTAAACTATACAATATCACAAATTATCATAATTAAAAGAATAAAAATACTACATACCAGTTTAAATGCAACACACACATTCTAGTATATCTCCAGTATATATTTACTTTAAAAAAACATAGGGCCTCTAAGGCAAAGCCTGTGTAGAGGTTCCTTCTCTAATATTAAACATTTTGCGCTACAAAGATTTTTATGTTTTATTTAACCACATAAAGTCCTAATACATAAATGCAATTATGGCAAAATAACTTCAACAAAGCTAGCCGCTTAGAATAATGTTTGTTTCTTTAAGATATAGATTTAACACAAATTAAACTTGTATATTAATAAGATTAATTTATAATTTTTGTAAGCCAAATATTCAATATTTTTTCAAACAACTTAGCATTTGTACAAATTTGCAATGATTTTCGGAATAATATTAAACATTTTCAGACCCATAAAACGATAACTTTTTGTAAAAAATGTCAAATTTGGCTTGGGTACATCCAAACGTTTTTTTATACCTAAATTTTTTTGTATCAGTTATTTCATTTATTCGGATTCCCAATTTTTACGTAAAAAATGTTTAATACTTTATGTACAAACATATATTTTAGAGGGAGAACACTTAAATCTACAAATAAAGGCCAAGATGGTTCAAATTTACTTTTTCGTTTAATTAATGTAATAATTTTCTTTTGCTGTGTAAAAACTGGTTTCAAATTGTTGTCAAAAGTCCCACCCCAACAGAAAATACCATAATCCAATCTACTGTTTACTAATGAAAAATGCAACATTCTTAAGACATCTTCTGTGCACATGTTTTTTCAAAAAATAGAAACATCTTAGTGTATTGTATAATTTTTTCTTAAAACTTTCAATGTGTTTCTTCCAATTTACCTCCCTGACTAAAGTTACTCCCAAATATTTCAAACTATCAGCCTGCGACACAATTGCACATATATTATCGCAATGTGTATTTTTAGGCAAACAGTCCATACATTTATATATAATTTCATTATCAAATTCTTGCTCACTTATTAAATTGAAATTTATGTATTTTGTTTTTTTGAGGACTTAAAAGCATACAATTACTTGTAAACCACCATTGAATGGCGTTCAAGTCTGAATTCATGGCTTGCTACATTTCAGTCCAACTATTTTTTACGTATCACAAAGATGTGTTGTCCGCAAAATATGTTAATTTTCCATTCAATTTTACATTACAAAGATCATTAATGTAAATTAAAAAAGAATTCCTCCCAAAACTGACCCTTGGGGTACTCAACTACTGATGTAACCAATTTCACCAAAAACGTTGTTAATTTTCACACATTGACTCCTCTTTGATAAGTAATTTGCAAACCAGGAATACACATTTCCTCTATCCCCGCTCATATATAACTTTTCCAAAAGAATTTAGTGATCTACAGTGTCAAATGCCTTTTTTATGTCTAAGAAATTCCACTTACTTTTTTTCCGGAATTTAAGGACTCATACACTAAATCCATGAAACGTTTTAATGCTACCTCTGTAATCAACCCTTCCCTAAATCTAAACTGATTTTTGTCACTATATTTTGAGCTCGTGTTCTGCTGGTTGGTGGAGGATCTTTCTGCCACAATGGTTTTTTATCACGATCTACAATTAAGTTGCTTCTAACTCGGGATAATGAGGTTGTGTTGTGTGGTTCTTCCGTGTCCGTAGGTTCCCAGTCAGGGTCCATATCCGTATCATCGGCACCATAATAATTGAGAATAGACGATTCATCTTCATCTAAAACACTTTTAATTACAGGATCTTCTGCATCTGAGCCCTCAGTTAGCAAGTCACTTATCATTGATCTCTTATTCAATAAATCGTTAAGAATGTCCTCTTGACCATAAAAATAATTACCATCGATCATGGAAAATCAGTTCTAACTATTTATGTCAGTAATTCACAAAATTAGACCTAAAAAAAACCAAAACACAAAATTAGCACTTAAAAAAACACCAACACATACCATGGAGGGGTCTTTTGGGACCCCAAGGCCTAATAACTTCTGAACTAAAATACAAAAATAAAAGTTATGGCATTCATTTACGACTGCACGAATAGCCCACTGAGAATAGCTAGAACTAGGATGCGCTACCTCAGTGCTAAAGTTGTGAAAAATTAAATTAAAAAGTGTTGGGGTCTAAAAAGAAGTTTTGTTACATTTTGTTTTACATTTGCATACCTATTATACTCGGAACTTAAAACTAATTACTTCTAACGTTATTGTACATATTAAACAAGTTATTCTTTCTATTCTAAATTTTAACGTGATATCAATGGAATTTCGGATATGCGAACGTTTTGTGGCCTAACCGTATCAGATAGGACAATAATGTACAGGACAATTTGTAGGCTCAGCATATACAAGCTCTTCAGACTTATAAGACAAAAAATTTGTTCCGTAGCACTTAATAACGTTGGTGTTTCAATGGATATTTCAATAGCACTAATCGTACAAGAGTCTGAAGACCTCTAATACTTCAGCCTCCAGAATCAATATTAAATGAGTAAAAATACCATTTACACTTTGAAACCATAAATGATTACAAGATCATATTTTGTGAAGCGGTTTAATTCGAAAACAAATTTCAATTTAATTTATTAAATATACGTAGAAAATTGAGTCTTCTACCAATATAATAAAATTCAATAAAACAGTGATGTTTTGAAGAACAAGTTACTTTGAACATGGGATAAGAAATTCACGGAAAAATAAGATTATTTCACGATAGACCGCGACAATTATCTGGTTATTCTTGTTAGATGTCCACCGGTCACGCAAATCCTGGAAAAGTCACGGATTTAAATAAGACATTACGGATACCGCCAAAAGTATCGGGTCATGACTTTTGTTACAGATACTTTCTGATAAAACGATCAAAGAGCGATATAAAAAGAATATGACGAGCCTCCACAATTGCTACAACTCTGATAATAGCAACTCCATTAATTGTTGGTGTTTTATAACGTCTTGCATGTTAGCCCACGGTAGTTTTATCAGCTCTGATTACAATTCTTTCTATCGGACAGCATGATATGTAGTGTTGGTTTGAACAATGTAACCAATAGTTATTGAGTAGGTGAAGGAAAGCGTGTAGTTGTTCTATAATGGATCTCTTTAAGTTCATTCGATTCATTTCAAGTTCATTTCCATCCTGACATTGCTGGACATTCCGAAGACGGAAAATTTGCCGGATTTGAAGAATTTCTAATTCCTCGATGCAAATTAATCCTCCCGCGTCTTATTGGCTTCATAGTCTTGAAATAAAATATAAAAGAACTCACATAGAATAAAGAAATCGAGGAGCGTGTTTGTCGATTGTGAAGCAACAATAATATTACAATCAATAAAGTTACACAAAAATCAGATTTTTAAAACATGTGCTTTGCTATAGGCAGGCAGCCATGTTGCCTAATCAAAAAATGTAGTGGAGCTTAATCATTGTTTAAAACAGATAGTTATGTGGGTCAAACCAAACTATATAAGACCCAATTGACGCGATTGACTTTAATATTAAACTGACAAGTTTCTTAACCGCAAGCTATCACCAGTTTGGCTAAAAAGAATTATTTTTAGTTTTATCGATACTTCTAGGCAATATTTCTCTCCATAAGAATTTTATTCTGAAATATTTTATATTGTTGATTTGGTTCGCGTGCTTTGTAGTAATGCTCTCAGCATTTTCCGTCTTTTCGTTTTGCCCGTGGTTGCACGCGAAATTTCCTGCTGAATAACAGAGACGCCATGGGCATATAATATTTAAACGCGTACCAGACACTCCTGTGATGGTTAGTGGAAAATATTCTAATGCAATCCAAGAGGTGGGTGAAACAGCTTTTTTTTGCCTTCGAGAAAATGCCTAGAATTAATGTTTCAATATTCCATTTTTTAAAAGTAAACCGTTGTTTCAGGCTAATTGTAGCACTTCATATGGAAATGATAATAACTGTCAAGTGCTATTTCACTTCAGATTTCGTTTCGTAAAGATTTTAATTATTAGCATGAATTCTTCAATATGTTGGGCAATTCTTTTAGCCTCTCATTGTTGTAAACCATCATCGGACTGCAACGAATATTAAAAACCCATAATTAGCCAAATTGTTTTCAAACCTTCCTCGAGATCAAATCAAATCAAATCAAAACATCCTTTATTCCATATAACATATTACAATGCATTGGTTTGCGTCAACTTAGTACAATCATGTGTATAGAACAATTTACATAGGAACAAAATACATAGGAAGGACTAAATAAATTACGTATTGCTATTAATGTAGTCATCTACAGAATAGAAACAGTGTTCAATAAGATAAGCTTTAAGCATTCTTTTAAAACAAAATAAATCCTTTTCAGCTCTAAGAGCATCAGGAAGAGCGTTAAAAAGGGACGTGGCATTGTAAAAGGTGTGATGTTTAAAAAAAGTAGTGGAATGGTAAGGAATATTCAGTTTATGTTTTTGTCGAAGACTGTATCCCGACTGAGGAACAAGGGACCGGAAAACACCATGGTTCTGCTGTAAGAAAATCAAGGTGTGAAAAACATAAATGCTTGGGAAAGTAAGTAATTTAAGTTCCTTAAAAACAGGCTTGCAAGTCTCCATTCGACGGATGCCAGCTACTATTCTCACTGCCTTCTTCTGCAAGACAAAAAGACGTTTTGTGCGACAACTTTCCGATCCCCAGATTGTCACCGCATAGGAAAGATAAGGGAAAATTAGAGCGTAGTAGGTTGTTAAGAGGATCGCAGCGTTTGTAAAAGGTGCCAGTCTACGAAGCACAAAGATTCCAGAACAAAGCTTACGTGCTACATAATCGATGTGGGATGAAAAATTCAGGTTTCTGTCTATAGACAATCCCAAAAACCTCACATGCTGTTCAGAAAGGATTTCCATATCATCGACCCAAACGCTGAGATTATCGCTTACCTACACATTTAGTTATCCATTTTTATAATAACAGTACGCATATCCCTATTAAAATCTAAAAAGCAACATAGAACATGCTTCACAAAAAGGATGTATGTAATATATCGATATCTACACACTTCAACACAGTCTTGTGAATATTGCAAGGCCAAATCCTGCTAAGGCCCAAGACGGCCGATGCGACGTGCCGCTGGACAAAGGAAGGCCATCTGGAGGGGTTTATGGTCTTATTTTTTCACCTGTAGAGATATCATTCATAATTTATGAGGGTTGCAGGTGTTCTTCAGTTGCTCCCGATCTACAAAAATTGGTCTTTCGCTTCATTTTCAGAATTTTTGAAACGTTACAATTACTACCAACACAAGAACTCCTTACTGTCTTAGATAGTAGGTTTTTCTTATCAACCCATTCATAAGTTCAAACCTACACTAAAGTACTCATTCAAAAATAAGAAGTAAAGAAATGTGTTACACTTGTATTTATAGTTTAATTATTTAAATATCTTTTATAATTTGTTAAGTAAAACAAAGTTTTATAAAAATATTTCAAAATTGTATCAATTTATCTTCAACCACGCGTTTAAAATTATATGATAGCAACCATAAAAATTGCACCTTTTAATCAATTCTTGAAGATAAATTTTTGAAAAATGTTTTGTGCTATTTTGAAATGGTAAAAAGACAACTCATCTACTAATATGAAATCTTCAGAGTCGATTTTTTTATATTTCGCAAACAATATTATGATCAATGTAAAGTCATCCAGAATTCTTAATACACATTACCAGTTCAGAGGTATCTGCAATCTACACACGTGTGATGTTTGCCACGTGGCGTTTTTTATTAACGGCTTTATATAGTTTCATGCTCACAAATTACATTCGTAGGCTACACAGTTTTTAAATAATATTTTCTGTTCACTAGGGATATATCTTTGTTACGTCACCGATCATAGGATGATCCACTTGCACTAGCCAAAAGTAACATAGTCAATTTTGATGCTCTTTATGACAAACACATGTATATGAAGCGTCCTATAATTTATTTTTGTTCTTATTCGCACCACATCAAAATCAAGAACCAAACGTGTAAGTGATCCCGTTCCTCCCTAGGTACACTTTTAGAGATGGTTTCTTAGTCCTACCTTTACCTGATGAATTAAAAGACCTTTTTACCTTTTACCTTTTTACAATTTAGCATCCTGTACATTTAAGTTTGTACCGTCATTAATTTTTTAATTTAACTAACCCGTTTTCCGATTGGCCGATCTCCCAGTTGCTGCAACAAATCTCGTTAACATTGTAAATACGTGTGAACTTGAAACACTGTTTAGGCATGTTTTAAGTCCCACGGTCATTGGAAATTTTAAATTTATTTTGGCAACTCGTTTATAAAATGAAACACCTGCCTTCAAGGACAAGTGCTATAAACCATGGTGCTATGTATTCCGGTCGGTTAATTTACCTTGCCTCATACGAATTTATATCTCGGCCAACAATCGAGGCATACAATACAGAGTGCTTTTCTAAAATATAGAGATTCAGTAGAGTCATCAACAGTAGTTTTTGAAGACACTGGAAATCAAATAAACGATTGCAAATTGCTCGTTCTTATCATCTTAAGCACCCAAAATTTGGTTATTTACACAAGCAAACCACATAAACACTCCATAATAGAAAGGTGGAAGTTAATCGGTCCATAATATGCCATGATCAGATCCTGAGTAGGGAATTATTTCAATAACTACTTCAAGACATTAATGCATGAGGATAATTTTGCTCAAAAATGATACTTATGGCCATTCAATGTTAACCTTTGAATGTTTATCATGAAATTTCAAATATCAAATTCTTTTTGTACGAAGTCTGTCTAAATGACGGCAAAATACGGTCCTACAGAGTGCAAAGTCAAGTTCACAGAATGCTTTTTAACAGATTAAATACAATTTTGTTGAAATTAACAAACGTAGCATCAGCATATTGTACTACTCTTCTGTGCAATAATGATGACCCAATGTCATTACAAGATATTAGAAAAAGAATTGGTCTAAGAATTGATAAAAGTGCTTTTACAACTGTAGTAGAGTAACATGTTACCAGAATTACATTAAAAACATAAAACCAATATTTAATACATTTTATTGTTTTGTGAGGCCTTTCGATATCCAAGATATCTTGGATATCGAAAGGCCTCACAAAACAATAAAATGTATTAAATATTGGTTTTATGTTTTTAATGTAATTTAACAGTGACCAATATAAGCTCCATCTACAGCATGTTACCAGAAGTGTAAATTCACCTTATTACAATCAGATTAATTTTAACAACAAATTATTTCAACGCGTTTTTCTACACAGTAAAAATTATTATCGTTTATACTGTAAAATAAAACAAACATCTGAGAACACAGGTAAGTAAAATACGGCTGCAATTTTATTACCTTATTCATTACCATGCGCCGTGACTACGGTGGACAACGCAGGGTAGCGTTTTCTCACTCCGCCTGAATGGTGTTAATGGTCTCTACTCTCCTGATACTTGGGGCGACCCGGTGAAACCGCAACGGTTTTGTCGAAACAGTTTCGACAGCGCAACCTGTTGTTGCGCCTTGAAATTGTTGTTTCATGATGGCTGTTCTATATTCAATAATAAAAAATCATTCTCTTTTTACTTCAATATTCTGATATTGATCAGAATCTTCCCATAAAGCCTGAAAATAATATAATGCACGAATCTGGCTAATAATAATAATTAATCGCCTTAACAATCAAATAATATTATGAAATTAATTAGATATGTTTATAATAATTTATCTAACATTAGAATATTACTCCTAATACCTACAAAATATCTTTGTAAACAATATTTACAGCAATCGTTTCATTGCACAACATAAATAGGTTATTGTTGGAAGTTACTCATCAAAGGTCAACATTTAGTTGTCCATGTGAAACACATTGAACTCTTTAAACTAATCCTGCAACAATGAGTGTTTGAAACAGAAAGTCATTGAAAATGACAATTTCACAGGAAATTGCAGCCGTTTAATTTGAAAAGGGAAAAGGGTCTGTAGGGATTAAAGAATCCTAGTAATCGAAACAACTTCTTTCTCCAAGAAACATTTGCGGCGTATACGCTTTTTAATCCAACAATAAAAACCATAACTGCTAAATTTGAGGATCTAAATGTATAAGGTAGTAATTCCACTACTCGATGGTTTTAACTGTAGTTAAAGACCGTTTAATCTCGATTTCATTATTATACTTCACGATCAAGTGTGGTTTAGCCGTTCTTTGGTCACAAGTCGCGCAACCAAAACACGCGGGCTTTTATACGTAATACCTATCTGCCAAAATATTTATCGCTTGCTTAAAGATAATTTGACCTAATCTTTACGCATCTTAATGCAGTGATAAGAATATCCTTATACAATTTCATAGTACTTTGTTGTATTCTAAGCCATAACGTTTAGTCAGTATTGACAATGAAAGCGCTCAAAAACATCAATTTTCGCATTATATAATCTTTTATCTAATTTCTTTGATTAAAATATTGATGTATCATACCTAAAAACCTGCAATAATCCATAGCGCAATCGACAGTAAAAATGGTATGAAAATCAGATGAGTAGTTGAGATGCACAAACAGACCTAAACAAAAAGCGACTTTAATTTATATTATGTTTGATGATAACGAGCTAAGAACCTTGTCCTAACTGTTAGCAACATTTATTTGAAACAGGAAGGTGATTTTTACATTTATAACAGGAAAGCGTAATATTTAATGTCACAACTTGTCGCCTTTTTTGTTGGCATTAGGTTACAAAAATATTAAAATTTGACCATATATTTTCTTTAATTGTAACAATGTTTGTATATTACTAATCACATTGCCTCGGTCGTCGATATTAACACTTTGTATTTGTGTTATTGTAATATTAAAAAAAACATCTAATTATTATTGTACTGTCTTACAGTTATTTGGGTGTAAGCCTACGCTTCAATCAGTAAATGGAACTAAGAACAAAATAATAGTGATAATAATAGTTTACAATAATAAACTATATTAGTTATTTATATAATAATAATAATTGTTATTTCACGAAATTGTTATATTAATTATTGGATCTAGTTTACTATAAACAAGTTGTCTGAACTATTGCAAACAGATTAGTTACTTTAAACTACTGCCCAGCGACAATCCAGCGACAAGAGTTGGGGACGGCAGAGAGAGATCGACAACATGTGTTCACAAAAGCTCTGCTCCAAAACCTCTATCCGTTTCTGCTCTCCTAATATTCCTGGTACACGTGAAACACAGAAACGCAGGCCCCGCCCTAGCTCAATTTCTATTGGTTAGACAAATCTATAAAACGCCATTCTGGAAGGCCGAATTTTTGGGTCCGCCACCGATTTTTTGTTCTAGGTCGCCTGTCCTCTCGAGCGCTTGTCCGCCCCCGTTCGGGTGCAAGGGTCGCCTTAAAATCCTCTAGGGTTCTTGAGTTGGACAAACTGTAATTTATTACTTTTCAGGCGGCCTAGTCATCCCAGAACTAATTATAAAAGGATTAACTTTACTCACCTGGCCGAGTACACAGAACTCTGACTAATTGTATAGAATGTCTAACACTAATTTATTACCTCTCAAAGGGTCTAGTCGTCCATGAACTGATTATAAGGGGCTAAACTTTACTGGCCTGGCCAGTCTACAAAATTTCTCCTGCAGACGTCTGTGTAGTGGATGAAGAAGTGCCCATTCCTAAGTTAAAGTACAGCAAGTAACTAACATAATCGTACATAAACCACATTCACAGCACTAAAAGTGGTATAATAGTGCAGATTATAACAAGCTTAGCTCTAGTATTTACTGATAAAACATTGCTATTAAAGTCAGTAATTGTAAAGTTATCTAGCTAAATTATCAGTTTTTTAAAGGACTGTTTGATAAAAAACAATACTATATTTTTTCATAAAAATTAAATATACTATTTGAAATTACAATTATAATAGAGAAATTAAGAAAAAGAAATCATACACTTAATTAATAAATATTTTGCGTTTACAACGTAATCAAATATAATACACAGGAGCATAATGTAGTATAACATAAAGCTATTAAATATTTAAATGATTATTTTAATTTTGAGTTTAAATTTAGTAATGTACATCATCTTAGGTGAAAAGGTAAATAAACCATGAAAATTGCCACAATTAATACACACAAAACTAGGTGTTTACTCATAAATTGGTATATTTGACTTATCAGAGAAACATTCGTCATAATAACTTGACATTGGCTGAGCTATAGCAAAGCCTGTCTATCATGAGGCTTGACAGATTTCATGTTTATATGACTGTCAGCACGATACTTCTAAAACGAACTTATACAAAGACTTGAAGTTTTGTATGAAACTATTTCTACATAGACAAGAATAATTTATATGATGGTGCATTTCCAGCCATACAATTTCGTCACGCATCATTGAAGCCCATCACTCATTGAATATCTTAGTGTGGCGTATTTCTACCTTGTTATTGCAGTAAATTAAGGTACCTACTGCTTTAGGCCTACTTATTAAATGGAAGCTAATGTTTCAATACAAATTCGTTCCAATCATTTTCAAAGAAGTTTGTGTCAGTTATGTGGAATCATTTATTTACAGCATTATGAGCAGCATTCAAGCCTGTCAGATGTGTAATACTTTCTTAAACATATAAAGAAACTACAAAAGACTAGTAATTTATATTTTTATCAAATTTGAGAACAAAAGCAACCTAAAAATAATTACTTTCAGAGTTACGTTATAATACAGTGTGAAAGATATGCGCGGTCAATGTCGATACGCATAGTGATAATATCGTCTTCACTGCTTGATCAAGATCAGACTGCTTTTGTGTCATGGGTTCTCTGCTATGATGTGTTTTAACATACTGCTTGTGATTATATATGATTTTACTCTTATCCAACAGGACTGATACGTTCTGAATATCACAAAAGTATATTATAAGTGTATTTTTTATGTAATTTGTTATTATATGAACAACTTTAATTATAATTCAAATAAAAAGAAATCCATCCCACACTATTTCCAATCATTTTCTAATTACTAACGTAAATAATTCAATGCTTTCGTATACACTTGTGTAGTGCATCATTTTAAGATGTTAAACGAGGTTACATTATAAGAATTTTCATGCTTTTTATATTATAAATATAAACAATATGCAATGTCCCAGGCAATTCGTCTTTTATTTGTCTAAGGAGAAGTATATGGAGCTGGAACCACTAATTAAATTTTAAATGTATTAAATAAGCTACTGAATATGTGTTAACATTAGTAAAGACTGTTTCAATTTATAGAGTATTCCTGGAATAAGGTTGAATCTCAAAAAATCAAATAATAATATATGTTTATTTATAATAATTATAAACCTTCATGAAGCCAAACTTAATCATAATCTTTAGTTTACGTTTATATCTTTATCGATCTTTTAACAACAACTAAAAATATATAAAATAATATATTTATTATTTGTACCACCCCTTAAAATAGAGAACCCGTTATCATTCGGTTCAGTTTACCTTTTTACTACTCTAGATAAAAATTACCTTTACAACGATATCCTAGATGTCAAGATTACTTATAATTTTGGTTAAATATCCAATTCCAAATTTTTCAATTGAATAAGAAATGATATATTGTTATTCTTAGGAAAACACTACTCACATGGGCCAGCTTGCTACAGTCCTAACGTTTTTTAAACATTTTAATGTTTATTAATTTACAAAAATACCTTCTTTATATTTCTTTTTACTTAATTTAGAAATGTTGTTAAAGATTTTTGTTATATCATAGAAATCATCATGCGGGGACGACAACGCTAAGCATACACACAGGCACTCCTACACAGACAAAATTTGGAGGATTGTGTAAAATAAATTACTACTCTGTTTCGTTTCTTATTCAGGGTCTCATCAAATATAAACGGTTGTAGAATTCTGTTAAAAAGAGGTTTAAATCTTAAATATCTCTAATGGTTCACTTTCCGAACGTAGTGTAGGTTTTCTACAGTCCAATACCGCATATTTTGCGGATATAAATTACCTTACTTTCCAAATAAAAACTTATAACACAGATTAGGCCTAAACTGTTAAACCGTAACTGACTGAAGATGGCCAACATGTTTTAATCAAAGCATTTTTATTACATGATCATTAAGAACAGTAATTTGTCAGATTATAATACAAAGTTATTATAATACAATTGTAATATAATAGTTGTGAATTAAAAGTTGTTGTTTAAATGTTGAAGGTCGTGGTAGTTCTTGCATTTGTAGATTCCTGAAACTCTTCTATAGTGTAGACAGGATTCTTAAGCAGAAGTTCTCTAAGCGAGTTCTTCAGTCTGTTGCCTGTCAGGTTTTGGAGGAAGTCTGGAATGAGGTTTTTAAATTTTCTGCGTATGTATGATGGTTTTTTTTTCAAACAGGGCTGTTCTGTGTTGCGGAATGGTAAGCCTCGAGGCATGGCGTGTGGGGTAATTGTGAACGTCCATGTGAGTCTGCAGGTGTAATTTGTCGACGTGTACGATCGCTTCATAGATGTAGAGTGCATGTACTGTAAAGTATGCCTAGGGTCTGGTAGGCCTGTCGGCAGCTTTGCAGCGGCTCAAGGTTTGCAAGGGTCCTGACTGCCTTCTTTTGTAGTACAACCACTCTTTTAAGGTTCCCTAATGAGGTTCTCCAGATTATGAGGCTGTATCTAATGTGATACTCTACTAATGCATAGTAGGCTACTTTTGCCGCTTTCAGAGTGCCAATCCGTTTGATACGTTTATCAACGTAGATACCTGTACTGATCTTTATGCAAATGTTGTTTACGTGATCTGTCCAAGTGAGGCCGCTGTCTAGAGTTACACCTAAAAACTTAGTCTGATTAAGCACTGATATATTGGGGATGCTTGCAGGTAGGACTTTTTTCTTGCTAAAATGCACTTGTGTAGTTTTGTCGGGATTTATCGCCAAGTCATTTAATTTGCTGTAGGCGATGGCACTTTGTAGAGGATGAACAGAGTTATTATACAATTCTTCAGCTGAGCCATTTCTTAAAAAGGAGAGTTATATCATCTGCGTACATTATCCAGCTGGTACTGTTGTTTTCAATTAGGGCTGGGAGATTGTTAGTTAGCAGAATTAACAGGATAGGTCCTAGTACAGATCCCTGTGGGACTCCTCTTGTAATTGGTTTAGAGTGTGATCTGAACATGGTAGTGAGGTTAGATGTTGTATGCTTAATCTCCACAACTTGAGATCTTCCTTTTAGGTAGCTGTCAAACCACTTGTTTCTAAGCCTCTTACTCCCAAGGCTGCAAGTTTGTTGGAGATAAGATTGTGTCCCAAACAGTCGAAGGCCTTGCTGTAATCTAGAAATAATGCAGTCACAAATTGCTCTTCTTCTTTACTGTCGATTATGGACTCAACCAAGCTTATGATGACAGATAAAGTTGATTTTCCCTTTTGGAAGCCATGTTGACAGTCGGTAATAAGGATGTGTTTTGCAAGACATTAGCCTCTTCATTAGCCTCTTCAATACAATTTTTTCTATAATGTTTGAAAATGTAGAGATTAATGATATGGGTCTATAATTTTTGGGGTCAGTTGTTAGCTCCTTTTTGTGCTTGGGATATACATTGGAGATTTTAAGTTTTGTAGGAAATTGGCCTAGGGAAAATGATTTATTTATGATTGATGTAAGAGGTTGAGTAAATTCTTCTGCACAATGCTTTACAGGTTTTCATCTGTACCACTGGATGATTAATTTTTTAGACTGTGTATTACTTGTTTTACTTCTTTCCATGTTGTGGGAGTCAGATAAAATGGTTGTATTAAAGGGGTGTTTAGATCCTCTCCTAGTCTGCAATCTCCTAATTGTTGGTTGCTTTGCTGTATCGTCAGTTCAGCTATTTGAGTAAAATAAGTGTTTAGTTGTTTAGCTACCTGAATAGGGCTATCTACCACTGCATTGTTAATGTTTAGCTGTTTTGTTGAACATGTTTGTGCACAACAAACATTTAATTACTCACTTTTTAAAAATATCTTGAAACCTTCATGATGTGATATAGAAGAAAAGAGTATAAATATAAACGGAGTTAAATTTAAACTATACTGGATAAGAAACGGATAATGATTTCTTGGGTAATTATTAGACCAGCAAAAACTTTCTTGAAGATATTGTGAATTTTCAGGCTACTTCATTAATAAATGCTCTTACTATAATTTCAGAATGTATATATCAACACCTATATATCGCGGGCCCTGATTTTTTTTTACTGAACTAGCAACTGAAATTATATCTAAATTGTTCTTATCCCAATATATGTGATGATGTCTCATTGCCAGAAAATCACACAAAGTAAGTAACAGTCTAATACTGCATCTACAATAATGTTAATGACTGGACGTGATGACCGATCACGTCCTGAGGAACTTTCCACTCAACACTCTTGTTTTGCCACTACTCCTCACTGTATCACAGTTTAGTGGCGTCGGTATTTTGGGCTTTCCTGAGACACAGTCTTTGGGTCTACTAAAGAGACCGCATAATGATGAGGGGTTTCCTGTTGACAGTTAACTACTTAGGTGTCTGCGCCGAGCGCTGGATGTCCTGAGCGCCGAAGTAATAAATCTGACCTGTGATGGAAAATTACAAAGGTATCCAGCACCGCAATGGCCCGCTGGACACCAAGATCAAGAACATATAGCAAACCTTATATATCTCTTCTTTAAAATAAAAAAAGTAATATTGGTTTGTTAAACATTCTGTATTTTGTTATGTAAGCGGTAGGGTGTAATATGTTTATACGGTATGAAGTTATTATATACGGTAATAAAATTAAATAATTCACTCCAATGTATAAACATTAAATAAATAAACCATAATATTATTGTTAAATGGAAGAAAAATTACATACTTAAAATATAAATTATGTTTTGTAAATAGACTAACTCTGTGTACTAGTTACAATTACTTGATACTGATTTTTGTAAATAGTGTGCAGCTTATAAACTATTGTTACTGGAAGCACTAAACATGGTATACAAATTGTAATTGCAACACACAAAAAATGTTACTTTATATTACTAAAAACATATTAGCCTAAGGTGGTATGTATGTACAAAGATACATTATTGTAATTAGCCTTAGAATACTCAAAACATGCCCTTGTTTAGATCTGCGATACTTAGTAACTGATATGAAAGGTGTAATGCATTTTAGAGTTTTAAAGGCTGCCATCCTGTATCGACAATGAACAGCAGAATTCCATCTTGATAATCACTAGACCACAACACAACATATGATATGATACAATTACAACTCCAATATCTAACATGTAAAGTAAAATGTTAAAGAAAGTAATCCGCCATAGAGGACAAGAAACCAGAAACGTATGTATAGATTTAAGCTGTTATTAGTGGACTTCGGAGATTTCCTGGCAACATAGGTCGGTTCAAGTCCGTATCAGTTAAGAAACAGTTCAATTAAAACAGGTTTTAAGTATATGTTTGTACAGGTATGAGTACAGTTAGGGTTGGATAAACCACATGGAAAACTGTGATTAGTCTTAAGAACAAATATGTGTAATAAATTACTACGTTTTGAAATAACATGAGCAGATCGTCTAAAAAGTAACCTTTAAAACAAGGACTGTATTTTGAACTATCTATTACAAATATAAACTTTACAAATAAAACAGAGTCTAGTAATTTTGAAATCGTCGTCTCTAATGAAGTTAAACTCCTGCAGTCCAATACGATCACTGTATAACTGTAATTGAGATTGTCAGTGTTAAACATCACTATAGAGAAAAAAAACTACACTTAAAAGAATTGCAAAGAGCTTCTATATATATATATATATATATATATATATATACAGGGTATATATATATATATATATATATATATATATATATATATATATATATATATATATATATATATATATAGGCTATATATATCGGTAACGATATTGAAAGGTACTATCAATATCGTTACCGTTAAAGAAATGTACCGTTATAAGTAAATATGTTTACAAACACAGTTTCTTTATTAATTGTAACTAAATCAATACCACGTTTTCGCATATAAATCTACGAATATTTGCCTATAAAATTTTACTCCTCTTATGGTTTCATGATTATTGACTTTCAAAATAGTTATTTGTTATATATGCATGAAATAATTTTATTGCCACAATAAACTTATGTACACTTTTTATAGATAACCTTTGCAGGAGTCCTGTATTTTTACCACTTTCTATTCCTTCAACTCTCGCTCCGCCCACTCACAAACCTCAGGAACATCTCCCCCCACCACTCCTGCTACCTGTGTAACCCCGGAGGAGTTTTGGGTTTGATGGTCAGTCTCACTTTACCAGTGGTACCTGTCACGAGTCTATAGCTTGTGGTGCGTTACAACTTGTAGTGTGAAGTTATTTTGAGAGCAATGGCTGCGGTAGCGGATCTGCTGCACGGACGTCCTCTTCTACCGACGTTCATTCACACAACGGAATCACGACGGAAGTAAGTAAACTTTACCGTATATCATTGTTAATCATTTATATGTGGTATAAAACCTATAATTAGTCACTGTGATGTGCTGTCTTAGCTTCGACATGTCCTATAACATTGTTAGATTATGTTTGTTTTCCTTTCTGTTAAACATAACCTCTCGAATTGTATAGACTACAAGCAAGATAAAGTAACCCGAGTACTAAATATGCAGTATGCTTTATAATATATATAAAGCATTATTAAACTAAGTACAGCACTAGGCTTACTGGCCTGCGAAGTCCCGCTGCACAGTAATATGTATTAAATTGGTTCACAACAAAAAGACAAACATATTTATATTCATATTGTATATATTTATATACTAGAAGTTATTCACGGTTTTGCACGTTATTTCGTAGATTTTAACTGGTTTCAGTACTTCTTATTCGAGTGAATTATATTTCCAACGCCAATGTCAAGTTAGCCTTGTTGCCACCACCAAGAAAATATGTTAAAAGTGCGTATGTATGGTAATTGTAATTTGGTCTTATTATTCTTTTGTTCCGTAGTTGATTTTATCGTTTTCCCGATCAGAAAAATATACATCACTGATCAGCGATGTCTACTTCTGTTAAAATAAATTAAAAATGGTTAAAATAAAAGGCTTTAAATAAATTTGTTATTAAAGTAAGATAACAACTTTTGTTCTATGTTTAATACTTAATATTTGATAAGAAAAACTGTTTATAGTAAATTAACAATAACAGTATTTGCGTGTTTGTTTCTTTATAAACTGTACCATATATTTTTTATATTTTAGAACTTTTAGAGCTGGAATTGATACGTTAGTTCAACCGCTAAGTCCAGCGAACTGTCATATTGTAGTGTTCTTGCCGACTACTTGAAAGGCAATCAGTGTTTGAGGTCAAATTTTAAAAATCTGACGTATTAGGACAATTTATTGAAGTGCTTTAATTAGTTTATTTCTAGGGTAGAGTACTTAGCTAATCGCTTAAAACTAAAAAGGGTATAAAACTACTATTCGGAAAATGTACACATTAAAAATGTAAATAAATTGAAAATAATGGTTAAATTAATTATCATATGTTTGTGCTGTCATAAAACAATGTTTTACACATTAGAGTCGATTACATTTGACAGGTCATAACATACATTTTGGCCATTATGATGGGCAGTCCACAAAATTATCTATTCTGTTTAAAATGTAGTAACAAGTAAAAAACTCGAAACCCCCTAAAGTTATTGAATAAATTAATAAATAGTTAGCTTATATAAAATCATCGCTGAAAGATTTACAAATCTAGTTCACAATTAAGTACTACATAATGATAAGCTGGACTTACCTGCTCAATGTTTTCATTTGAAAAACGTGCTCTAAATATATTTTAATCAATTATACGGTTAAAATACCATTGATTTTTAATTTTGCATCTTTTTATATTGAAAAGCCACGTCAAAAGTTTAAGATCTCTCGAATTTTATAAGACATGTATATTAAATAATAGTTTTTGACACCCAAAAGCTCTATAAAAAAGAAAGAAATTATTTTAGTAATATTAATTCATGGTTAAAATTTTATATAAATTGAATAACAAAGTAGGCTATAGTAAGAACAAAGAAATCAAATGCGGGGCTTAAGGTTTACAGTTTGTTGTAGCACTGTTTATTAATAAATAGTGTTATTTCACTTGAATTAGCCTTTTAGACAGTAGCCTACAGAGTGTTTACAAAAGGGAATCACAAACTTCTATGGATGATAATATAAATCATTTTAAACATAAATATCATATATACTAAGGTCGAGAATTCTCTAGTTTAGTCTCTAGTTAATATTTTATATTTTGTTTTAGAAACAATTAATATTTTCAGAACTAGTAAAGCTACTCATATGAAACATTGTACATAGCAAGTAAAAACATAATACGAAAATTAATATAAAATGGGTGTCATTTGCTTTAAAATTAACAAAATGTCGCCTGTTGAAAGTCTTCAAAGTCAAATGTCAAAGAAAGTGGTTGTAATATAATTTTGTACAATAACATGTAATAACATTGTACAAAAATGCACTCGGTACTAGTTATTTAGTAATCCTATAAAAATTCTAAAGTTATCTCTACAACGAAATCTGTCAGTACATGAGCAAACACAATGACTTTAAAGGAATGCTTGTAACAAGCCGGGAGCATAATTTTTCAATTTTATAACAATTACTGCAAAAACCGGTAAATTAGTTAGGATCTTGTATTTTTTACAACTGATGCAAAACAGCTGATAAGCTTCAACTGATAAACCAGCAGGAACCTATATAAAATTTTTAGTATGCGAGTTCGATATGCAACGTCCAGACTTTCAAAGTAATGCCCCTGGGTAGTCCTGCGGTTTACACGTTCAAAGCAAAAGGAACGATGTATTAACAAAAACTGTTCAGATAAAGATAAAATGGTGTTCAATTAGTTTCAAGATTTTGTTTTTATTTTAAAAATGTAACCTCCATAATGAGAACAATGCCAAATGTTTGAACCGTCCAGTCAAGAATCAAATTAAAACTGTTAATTTATCGACAACTTTTTCATACAATCAATATATTCCAAAATTGCATACTCTCAAAATAGTACACATATGTATATATATATATATATATATATACATATATTTATGAATACATTTTTTTGTATAAACATGTTATCATAATTGCCTCACGAGTTTCTAAGTTCAGATGTTCAAAGTTCAGTTTGTTTTAAAATCACCAAAAATGAGGTACCTGTAACCTTTTTATCGTCATAAAAAGTAAAACCTACATTTGATAAATAACTTCAATTATATAATTATCTGAATGCATAAAAAAGAAAATAAAAATTTAATGCAATTTCCGTTATTATAGTTTGTGATTATTATTCAAATTCGGATCTCTAAACTTGTTTTATCTCAAAGTAGTTTCTTTTTACAACAGTGTTATCTTTTCTGGCTTTTTCATCTAAATTTTTTCTGTCATTCCTTCTCACTTACAAAGCATTTCCCTGTGGAAGAACAATAAATTACGTGAAAGGGGTTGTAAGGGCGGTGGTATTTAACACACGGAAACTGTTTAGTTCAAATCCATAAATAGAAGTTACCTTTGATAGGCCAGTTTTGATATATAGCAGCCATCCTGAAGCTGATACGTAGGTTTAAGATTTAATCTTTAAAATACAAATATTATTGTGAGACTTTTTTTTAATTTACTTTTTTCTGAAGTGGGTATTGGAATTCGTCGTTCTCTCAATACGTAAAAAATATACAGGGTGTAAAAATAGTCCCGCAATGGATTGGTAACAGCCCGAATAGGTACAGCAATAAAACTTGGGACATCATTACTGCACCAATAATCTAGTTTTTGTTTGAAATAACTATAATTGTTATAACTAATTTTAATAACTATAATATATATATATAAACAAACATGTATTTAATAAGAAAGTAATAAATAGAGAAACTATAACAAAAGATTACTTGGTGTATTTAAAAAGCACAGGTTCGGTATTTTGCGCGTCTTTCAGATTTTTTGATTCTCATCAAGCAGGTTCCAAATCAACCAGTAAAGGTGTTTTTGTCCGCTCATTGAAATTCACAAGAACACATATTCCGAATTAGCGCTATTAACCTGTAAAAGAAGAGTTGGAACGCTTGAAGTTCAGTTTGATTCTTACGTTGAAACTTATCGGAAATATTGGATACACGGTTTTGGGAAGTGTGTTTGCTGTCGTGAAAAACCTAGCAAGCAGGGGACGTTTCTAGGGTCGATGAGATATTTGGTTCGATAAACAACAGTGAGTACATGACGTCCATTGACTTAATAGCGTCCATTGAACTCGACCCTTTCCTTGCTGAACATATACGAAAAATATCATTATTAGGCTGTTAAAATCTTATTTTTCATCGTTTATCTGTAATGGAATCATTGAACTGTCATCTTCTAAAGTAAAATATTTCATAATTAAAGAGTTGAAACAAGCCAAGTATTACTCCATAATAGTAGACTCAAAGCCTGACATAAGTTAGGCTACACTAACCAATTGTCATTTGTTTTGAGGTTTGATAAAGAAAATGGCATTCCTGTTAAACGATTTGTCTTGTTTTTACCGATTACGGGACACAAATCTGAGCAGTTGGCCAGATCTGTAATGTCTGTGTTAACTTTAAAACTCATTGATTTAGTCAACTGCAGAGGGCAGTCGTACGATAGGTAAGAAACGGTGTGACGTAGAGTGAGAAACAAGCTACAAACGTCAGAGAAAAAGGAAAATCCAGGCAGAAGAAACCAATGAAAACTAAATTATTCCTACAGTCCGTTATAGATTTTGAGTAGAAACATATGATGTTGTTCTTGACGAACTCAAGTCAGCTTTACTGAAGCGCAAAAACGCTGATGACGTTATTGCGGATAAGTTCTCAGTTTTTTAACAATCTACCGTCGTTTTCTCCGACTAACTATTATTGAGCGTGATAAAAAACTTTTTATAAAAATCATTTTTAAATGAGTGTGTACACTTCTCTGGCTTTTTGAAGAGTGGCGGTTTTTTATCGATGATTAACCCTTTATACAACCCTTTATCGACGATTAAGCTCATAAGAGAAAAAAAAATCCAGGTGAAATTTCCTAATACAGATATAGCTCTTCGTATGTATTTGTACTCAGCTGTTTCAAACTGCCCCGCATATCTTTCATTTTCTGCATTAAAATTAATAAAATCTTGCCTAAGATCCAGAATGAATAAAGAAAAACTGAACTTGTTGGCTATTTTACACATAAAGGCTGAACTTTTGAACCGTGATAAAAAAGTTAAAGACTTAATAGAGGAGATCGGGGTTGTTAAATGTAAAACCAATGGAAGGAAACATAAGAAAGACTTCCTTAAGTAAGAATCATTGATACGTTGGTTTATTAGGTAATGGTTTATTAAAATATTTTATGAATAGTTTTATTTGTAAAAGTATACACCTTTTTAAATGTAATTAAAATATAAGTAAGTAAATCTTGGCGTTTTTATGAACAACCGTTTATGAACTCGATAGATATAATTTTTTATTGAAATTAATGACTTTGTGACAAATGCATGTTTCAAGGGGCGGCAGTCAGAAAAGTGCCTAGGGGCAAAAAGTTCATAAGTCCGTCCCTGCATATTCAGAGCGTTGTCGTTGTCTATGTGTTGAATAAATAAACCCCAAGTGTTAAATAATTAATCCATAAAACCCCCAAAAAATTGTATCAACGACACATATGATTTGTTATCTTTATAATTTCCATGCGAGACTAATCAAAGTACGGACACAGTGGTAATCTGGAAATGTACACAGTTTCCTCTGGGAAAATTTTAATGTTTGTCTTGTTGTCCCGATAAAAGTAATATAAAAATATGTACCACAGTCTCATTTCGGTAAAAACACATGTATTTCCAATCCATGTAATATACTTAAGGTCTAAGATGTTTTCAGTGCCATATTTGGATGTATCAGTTAAATTTGTGTAGTAAATCATAAGTATTATCATAATTTTTTCAATTGTAAATATTCTGAATAATTTTTTAGGGCGATGAGAAGAGTTCCGTCCCGTTATGACATCGCACTCAGGGATTTGGACGATGATGAAAAGCCTCATGTCCATTATAGCTGGACAATTTTGGATGCGGTCTTCCATCTTTCTCGACCAGTAAGTAGACATATATCCTTATTAAAATCTATGTTTACTTAGTTCAATACAATAACCCTCCTCTACCCTGACTGAATTGGATTGCAAGAGTTTAGTTACATGCATGCATTCCGTGATTATCAGCTTATAACAAATAATGTTTTTTACGAGATCTGGTATTTATGAATTTTTTTAAAATTATTATCAATACATGAACATTAATATTAACCTTCAGAAAGTATATATTTAAAATAATGAAGGTATGATATATTAGGTCATTTAAAACTTATATTCCGATAAACTATTAGAATTTATTTCGTGAAGAATGCCTTTAATCTTCAGTTGTGGGTGTCTAAGATTGTATTTCCACAATGTAAATGTTTAAGTAAACGTTTATAATAAAAACTTTAATTTCGATCATTTTGTTATTTAGTTACTACCAACCGATCTCAGATTTCCACGAGCAACGACTACCGAGAAACTTAAGGAAGCACCGTGTTTAACAGAGGGCCTGTACATCTGGGAGATGGACTGGCCATCTGAGACTCGCGGCAGCCATGCTGTGGTGGGAGTTGCCACGAAAGGTGGCTTAATGTATCCCGTAAAACGAAAGGTAACTTGTGGTTAACATATTTTTATTTTTATTAAGAATGTCCCTTCCTATGGCTAAGTCCTAATCAACATTTTTCGTTTCCTTTATAATAGCAATACAGTGTGCTTTTCCTCTCCTTGGTTTTGCTTTTTGACTAGAATCATTGAATACTTAATGATTTCGATGTCCATTCATTACAATGAATGTTAAACAGAAATAAGCTCTTTCGATTACTCAAAAGTGATTTTACAGTGTACATCTGGATTGGTTTTATTACATTGCTAGTAATGTTGTCATATGTCTAATCTTAGCATATAAAAATTCCTTCAAATTAGAAATTTATTACTATAAAAGAAACAATTGATGGTATAGTTATTTTTAGTTGTATAAAATATTTTTATAATTTGTGAATACACTTACAAACAATTACCTATCGAGCAAAAGAAGTAACCTCTCTGATTTATAGATTTAGAGATTTGCCTTCACATAAGCAAACTTGATAAATTTGTGATCGTAATTCATGTGAATGTAATAGTTTATACCATAAACTTATATAAATTTATATTTGTCAATTGGATATCAAGTATTCTACTTTTACGTTTTTTCCAGTCATGTTTTGTGAAATATCCCGGTAGAAAATAATGTTAAATGAATCATTTTATTAGTATTAAACATAGAAAGATAGTCTGACTGTAAAATATGTTTAATTATTCTAAATATCAAAGTGTAAAATTTACTTATCAATCTAATTATGTATTTATTTTTACAGGCAGACAGTGAAGATCCTGCCCATCGATCCTGGGGATGGGATCTGGTCACCACCAAACTCATGGTGGATGGTTTCGTCCACGATGGCAGTGATAATAAATGCTACCCTCTCCAACAAGGTAGCAGTTTATATGTGGTCCCGGATAAGTTCCATGGTGAGTTGTTGATTACTTTCTTCGTTCATTGTATTTGTATGGGATGGTTTGTATGATATAAGGGATATATTTAAGTATTCATTAGTAATTTTTATACTATTTTCCTTTAAAGTTACAGTTTTTATTATAATATTGTAAGATTAATATTCAATTATATCAATGGAAGTGTTCTCTACTTCCAGATATATGTTTTTTTTTGTAAAAAGACAATTAGAGAAATTTACATTCGTACGGCATAAGAATGAAAACGGTGCTATTACATAATTATATATTGTGCAAAATGCATAAAATTAATTAACATGAAAGTAATAAAAGTGAAACACCCGGAAAGTATTACATTCTGTCGAGTTGAAGTATTTTTATAATTAATAAATATAACATGTTAGAATTGGAGTGCAATAAAACACTGTACAAGACTAAACATAGAAATATCACTAATAATACTGTTCTGTTACAGTTGTGCTGGATATGTCAAACGGCACTTTGTCGTTTATTGTAGACGGAAAGTGGTTGGGGACAGCGCTCAGCGGGATCACCGGACACTGCCTGTACCCTATCGTTACATCTAGACAAGGTAATTGCCGTATCTGGCGTTATCTCAGGTGGTAAGTATGGTCTCTTAAGTAAGTATGTAGTATAAGTCTTAAAATTTAAAAATTACTAAAATGTTTGATTGAAATAATTTAAACTTAAATTAGAAATAATTTAAATAAAAGAGGCATGGGTAATAGTTTGTGAGACAAAAGGATAATTCTTAAAAACAAGGATTAGAATACATAGTGATTTTAATTATATACCAATTCAAAGTGTACTATGTTACATAAATTCAGACCTTGCTTAGAATCAAGTCATTGTCTATGCAATGACTTTTGATACGAAAGTCTTAGAACTCTTTTCATAGAATTCTGATAGGTCATCCTATAATATGACGAATCAGTGAATTTTCTAAAAACTACGTAGGATTTAAAAATTGTTTTTACTAGACGTTTATTTTTATGCTGAGTAAAATAACTACAAGTTGAGTTTACCCATCCCCTCTTATTTTACTTGTACGTTTTATACCTCTTATACTTGACGATTGAGTTCATTAAAAGAAATATTTAATAATCAGTAATCAAATTAAAAAATATTTATTATTATTTGTTATTAAGTAGATAAGTAACATTAGTTTTCGTGTTATGTTAGCACATGTATAAGGTTTGTGTTTTAAATGTAATGTGTAAAGAATATTGTATTTATTAGCTTGTAACGGAGTTTTTTTATGTTCTAGAAAATTTTATGATAAATATTTGAATGTCTTGTGATACTAGGAAGTAATTTTTAGTTACATTTGTTATCATTAACTAATTAATTGTGTAGTTTTTCAGGTACATGGCTGTAATAATCCTTTATTAAAAAGGATAGCCAAAACACATTTTTAAGGCTGCCGTTGGAGGTCCAAAGCCCTCATGAGAAAAGCCGATGGAAAATGTGATCGCACAAAACAATCTTATGAGTATACCGTATGTCTGACGATGACTAATACGGTATATCCAACCCTCTGGGAACGACGTTGGTAGCAGGTTTGGTGATTATATTAAACTTACTATTTGAGAGTATTCAAATTAATTCACATATTCTCTGTGTGTTATTTTATTTCAAATACTTTAACATGTTACGTAAAATATAGTGTATACTTTAACATGTTGTTATAATACTCTTCTTGCCGCAAAATAACGCACAGACAGATATTTGTTTATATTTTCTTTGCTAGGGAAAAGTAGGGGTAGAGCATCCAATTTAAATTCGTATCCTTCCTTAACAGTGAGAAGACTTGTAATTGCATCCCGTCACCTGTTAAAATCATCTAACATTCTTATTTTTACTATTGATGCATTAATGTTATACTATCGGAGTAAAATTCTTCCTATTTTTTAAGTTTCAACTGACTTAGCGGTGTACTCTTTACTTTGTACCCCTAAATTAAAATGTTTGAGGCCGGCATTAGTCAAAATTAGAGATTTTACTATTATGTTTTAATGACATTTGTAATCTTTAATAAATTCTGACTGATAAAATGGTTATTTATGTAAATGCAAAAAAGCATTATTAAACAGGTAGTAAAACATAATATTCATTGTTGAGCTTTCCATATCGTTCTTGGAATTACTGTAGCTAGACAACTTACGACTAAAATTGGACGCATAAACTGCCCTTAAATTACTGTCCCTAATATACTAAATTTACCTGATGTAATAACATTATTTGAATTTTTATCTATGATTAGTAAGGGAATCGATTTTGTATAATATTCTTGAACCAAGTAGGCCTACCTGTCTGACGCCCATGGCCCTGGGTACCCTCGTTACTTTACAGGTTGGATTTATTATTTGGGCACTTAAACAGGCGCTGGCCGCGGTAAATTGACAAACCCTCCTCTATTAAACCTGTATTAAGAAATATTCATTGTAAATAGAGGTTATCAAAATTAAATTTCCAAAGTATGTATTTAAAGAGCTTTGTACCAAATCAATTCAATGTTGTTACCATCCGGTCAAGGTCGGATTACAATTAATAATGGCAATTTATAATAGCTTTTTCATATAATACTAAGATTCTTATATATTATAACAAAAACTGTATAGTAACTGTGTCAATCGGATAACAATTTCCTCAGTTATGAATTTTCATAAGTGAAATTTGTTTCTAAAGCGCCATAAACTGGAACACTTTTTCGCTTTTACGAACGTAAAATGTTGAAAATATGATTTTAATTAATTGTACATTTAAAAAAATAATGAAGAGAAATTGTAATTTAACTTCTGTTATTTTTGTTATACAAGTTAGTTCGTAGTTGATGTTCAAACTAGGGTATCTGTACGTTTTAATCCGAGAGTAAACCCACATTGTATGTCTGCGCAAATCCATTACACGCTACATTAGGAATGATTATTTTATAATAAAATATAGAAAGAATAAATTTTTTTCTAAACACATTTATTTAAATCTGTATAATAATATGCATCAGTAGGGAAAATAACTAAAGTTTTGATCTTAACAAAGATAAACATTTTTTAATTAAATTTTAAAAGCATATTTGTCCCTGAATATACAAAGCAGTAACGTGTTTACTTGTCTGTTAGATTGGGATGTTAGAGAACAGTAAATCCAAAGTGAAGGAAACTTATTTTATTGCATTTAGTATTACATTTCGATTTAGAAATTTCATAGGTAAAATTATAATTAAATTTACATTTTTGTGTAATATATATTTAATAATAACTAAATATAATTACTGTCTCGTATATTTTTTACGTACATTGAGTTAAGTCTGGTTTTAAGTAAACAGTTGAATTTCGTGGAACTGAAAGTTACAATAATCTTACCCACTTAAACAACTACTTTTAGTTTTTAAATAAAAAAGAGAAATACTATACCAGACAACTTTTTATATACGTTTAACTGTTTTTCTGTAATTTGTATATATTGCATATAAAGAATTAAGTATGTTACATAAAAGCCTTCCGTTTCTGACTACATCGAAACATTGCTTACACAATTAATCCATGGGTTAGTTATTATTTGTGTATACCTGAGTAATTGTGTAAATAAATGAGATTGAATACGTGTTCTCAGTATTGTGGTACTGCTTTTTAAGCACTGTCCAAAGGAATTTCGTTAGGTTCAGTCAGAAAAGAACTATTAATAGTTTCCACGAAAGATTGTTTGTTGTGAGGCTTTAGCCTTTGTTTCTCAAAACTATTCATTATATACATTATATACATATACATAACATTAAAAGTAACAGATCAATACGAAGCAGATTCACAGACGTGTTGAGCGCCGGTATTGATAATACGTATTACAAGGGGTCGTAATATTGAGAAGCCGCCGTTTCTAGAGACAGCAAAGGTATTTATGATATGGTCGGCGAAGATTAGGCAAATAAAACAAGCATATTTGGAAATTATTAAATAGAATATTATTTATATATGATCTCTGTCTCATAACAAAATTTAAAAATCTATTATGTTTAAATAATCCCAGGTATTTAATATCTGTCTAGAAATCAGAATATTGCTAAAACAAGATATTATATTTTTATAAGTTTATACATGGACAAAAATGTTTAAGTATTCTAAATTAATTTTAAAATAATCATAATATTACTAGCAGGATTGGCATTCTAGTTGAGTTTGCTATCAGCCTTTTAAGTTAACTGACAATTAATTACATAATCACATAATTATTCAAACCATAGATTCATTTAATTATTTGACTAATGGACTAACTGCGCTGTCTTGATAGAAGAGCTTAACATTCCCGTAACTTCTGGTACTCGATCAAGTGGTATCTTTAGGCGATTTCATTGCACAAGGGATCACGTATTCCACAACACGTTAGTGTAAACTGCAACTTTAGAATTTCATGAAAAGGAACAGTTACTTAAAACAACCAGACCATATAAATAAATAGCTGGGATCCTTATCTAAAGACTGAATGTAATCAATTTATTCAATGTTATATGGTTATGCGTTAAAATCCTAATCGCAAATATAGTCCAGTAACAAAAAATCGATACATACGGAAATATTTTTAAAAACTTCACAAAACTTAAAACTTGTATTGCTACAAATTAATTTATTCTCCTTAACTCAAAATACAGCAGAATTGATTACATAGTGATTATGCGTGATAACCTTAACCTGATGAGCTTATTGTATCTGAGCACGCCTTCAAACAAGAACCAATAAACATTATTAAATTCAAAATCACGAAATGGTAAAACATTTTCAACGTAAACAATTCAAAGTGGGTAGTGTGGACATTTTTTGTAAAAATTACGACCCTCAAAATCTAACAGCATATCACACTTAAATTTTGAGACCGAATAGATAACATTTAATTCGAATTGAATTGGGAAAGTATTTGTTTAGGATTGTAACGTTCCCAATGGCGGAAGCAACTTTTTGTGGCAAAGCTCTTTAACACTCTTTTACGAAATATAATAATATTTTATAGCAGGTGACGTAAACTTTAACGCGATGAACAAAACTTACACCTTCCTCAAGGGCTTGTCATCGATTTCTTCAATTTTAATTGGTCCATAATAAACACACAAACACTAGTTACCACAGTACCACCATCGTAAACGTGATCACCCATATCCCAGAAACACAATTTCAAATTTAATTTAAAAGTCATTAGCCATTTAATTTAAAATTTAAAAATGGCTAATGGTGTTCTTCAGACCTCTTCTTTATTTCCTTTATTTGCGCAGACTTAAGTCAGTTATTCACCATGGTATTAATTCAGTACTTGGATGACACGGTTCTCTGTTTTGAAACCAAGTGAACACAAGAAATCTTATCATTCATGGTAATTAGATTCATGCAATCAGTATTCTGCTGAAATGAATTTTTAAACAATCCAATCATAATAAAATGTCATCAACCTCTGCCATTAACCTAATATATTGCGGCTTGGTGTTTTTTTAAAGAAAGCAGACTCCACAAGTATTCTGGGGAAGTGCTTTGATTAAATGTAACGTACTTTGATAAACGCTATAAGTAAGTCTTAATAAAAATATTTTTAGAATAAATAAACAACGTGCGATTTTTAACTGCAACTTTAAACTTTTTAAAATTTTAAAATACAGAGAGTGTATAAAAAAAGCCTATGCTTCTATCATTGTTGCTCTAAAAATAAATATTTAGATGCTCCTTTAGGGTTTAAACTAACCACATCTTAGATAGCCTTGCAAACTATTCTATTAAACACCATGCCATTTGTAATAGATGTGGGATAGAATAATTTTGTTTAATTAAGTTTATAAATTAACAGTCCAATTAACGGAAAGTCTCTGCAAAAATAATGTTTTCAATGTTTAAAATGAAAGGTTTTTGAGATATTCTTAGAAAGGTTCACTCAAACTATCATTTGTTACACTTAATTACTGTATTACTACACCATTAGGAGGCACATGTATGGGGTAAATTTAATGTAGCTTGTAGGCTATATCTTCTAAAATGGAGGCGATGAATAAACGATTGACGGAATTACGTTGAAACACTATACACAAATTTAAGTTAATATTACTGGATTGATACATTAACTAGTGTTTTTGGACATAAATAATCACTATCACCTAAAAGAGTAGTAAAGATCAGATTACATATAAACTTATGTATATGCAATCCGTAGAACATAATTTTCTGAATTTTTAATTGGTTGAGAGGCTGTAAAGTTTTATAGATTAAAATAATTTTGTTGTAATATTGAGTAGTATTTTGATACATACGAACCACGTACATGTTAAACAGTTTACATCCATGCCACTAAAGAGTCAGTAACGAGGTAGTTGTATTTCCAAAGTTAGCCGCGATGCTTCTTCTAATCTGCTGATTTCTTCTCTAGTTTTCGTTACATTTCCATCGGCTTTTCTCATGAGGGCTTTGGACCTCCAATGGCAGCCTTAAAAATTATTTTTTGTTTTTTTTTCTTGTTTTTGTGTATTGTGTTTTTTTAACTTTTTTACATAATTATTATTTAATTTTTATAGAGATTTCCAATTTAAATTTTTATATTTTTTACATAAATATATTTTTGGCGTCCTCTTCATAGTTCAATGACGAGAACCTGCAACAAAAATAATAGTTAAATTTAATCATACTGAAACTTAACGAACGTATTCAATCATGCCGATATATTTATATACAGTAATTTAAATAACTTTACCCATAAAAATATAATCAGGACTAATTCAACTTTGGAATAAATTCTAGACATCGGAAAAACATAAAGAGAAAGAAAATTTAGTACAAAATAAATACAAGCGTAACCTGATATAATTTATCTGATATAAGATTGAAGAATCATTTAATAATTTACATATTAAACTAAAAAAACATAAATTAAGTAGTAACTACTCATACTTATATCTGAATGTAATGCAAGTATTAGAGAGGGAGAGTGCCAGGAGTGGAGACTGAATGTGTTCCGAATTTCATAAGGACACTTTAATCCGGGTGAATAATACAAACTATAACCTATGAAAAATCTATAATCTCGTAAACAATATATTCCTCAAAAAGCATCGACATTAACGTTAATTGCTTGGCCCAAGCATCTAATTGTAATATTTGTAGTCACGGAAACAAATCCAATTGCAAGTGTCTGAAAGTCACTCATTCTACAGCTAAAGCCACTTAATTTAAAGAACAAAATAGCCTACATCGAATTGCATTGTCCATTACTGTATGAATACAATTTGACGATATTAGTGTTGTCGTTGCTGATGCGTGTGTTAAAATTAAAAAGGATCTTGCCGCTGAAGAGGAAAGTAACGATGATTGTTTTGAAATTTAAAAAATCATATCGCCTTAGTGCACTATCGAGTTGGTAGAAAAATCTGCACTTCTTACCGTTGTGCCTAGCAGGAACGTCCTGACAGCTTGACAGCTGTTTTTTTTTCTGTAGCTCATGGTTATGTTGATGTGTTAAGTAACTCCAGCTTACAAATAAGTCATAAAGAAATTCTATGTAATAAAATGTTTATATTACCAAACTAACAACTATAGGTAATTCTACATACGATTACATAGATATATAAAGGCGTCGGTACAGATGTTTGATTTATATTGAATGACTGATAAATTTAATTCGTTATTCTACGATACATTTTTCTACCCTAGTCAAATTTCTTTACTTGCATATTTGCCAAACTACATATTATTCTTTTTTATATAAAGGCAGACTATTTAAAGAGTAGAATATACATTTTACTAAGCAAAAATAAGGTTAATGTCTAGTTTTTGGATACACGTAACACCACATTTTTAACTTTTAAATATTTAAATGTCTCTGATATAATATTCCATTCAGTTGCTGTTACATGGACATAGCGATTAAAGTTAACAATAGTATTCGGGGAATCTCGAGATTAGATTTTTAAACTGTAAACATCAGAAGCATTACTTTTTTATAATCCACGGAAATACATAAGCAATATTTTAACATTACCTGTTTCTCAAATTAATGCTACGGTCTGCAAGCGGCTTTTTATAACCTACTTCTGAGTAAGACGGCAACTGCCGGGGACAACCCTAAACTGACTTTTGTCCCCGGGAAGATCCCAAGATTCAAAGAACACTAATCCTTACTGACACCATCATAAATACATCCGCAGATAACAGTGGAGGCGGCAGCTTCTTATTGTTACTATTCTTAGAAATTTTACTAGTGCAGGCACCTAGTAAACTGTCAATTGTCTCTGCAATCTTTGATGTCTAGGAATTTCCGTGTCCTCTGAACAATGTCTAACTTTAAAACAATGTTTTAAAAATTGTTCAAAAACATTACTAAATAGAAGTTATAGCTACCTTTAGTGGTATTACGATTTTAGACACGATTCATTACTATCGATTATTTATACTGGGAAAGACAAACCACATTCTATTGCGCTGTGACATTTGTCCCTGGAATGGAGTGTTACATTGATATCTATTGAACTAACTAAATATATAATATTTATAAAAGGCCTTCATCTCCAGCTTTAGTAAATCCTTCAAAAAGTATTAAGAAGTAAAAATTTTGATTGGTTAAACCGGGTTCTTATTTTTATTTTTAAATAGAAATTAATCACAGTGTCGTGCTATACATTAGTCTAGAGAACGGCTCGACGAATTAGGTAAATTATTTACAAAAAATATAATTAAATAATAGGAAGTTTTATAAGAAAACTAAGATCGAAAAAGTGACCGGGAATATTTTAGAATTCGGAAAAATAATATATAATTTTCAAAACCAAATTTTACTGACAATAAACAGACGTTGACACTTTAAGTAGAAGTCTAGGAGGCTAGAACTAGTAGGTCTAAAGTTACCAAACTTTCCACAATCGTCATGACAAATATGATAACTAAGTTTGTAATTTCAACAATCCCCACACTGGTTCTTTGAACGAAATTACTCAATGCATAATTGAACACAATCACTTTAGAAATATGCTTATGCAAGCATGAAGGTAGGGTTAAAATAAAAAAATCATACAAGAGTCCTGTGGCATGCATAAGCCAGAATACGTGTCTAATGCGTGTATTCCTGACTTATATGTGACAAAGATCTGGTACGATATGTTTATTTTAATTGTAGTTATGTGTTAGGTGAATTATTCACCTGAGGAAGAGATCAGATTGCAGATCTTAAAACGTAGTTTTTTTATATAAACGATGAATAAACACTAAATATTCACTCACTTTTAAAACATACTTGAATATCAATTATGTAAACACTTAACGTCTATAATGCCGTATTCACAAATTTAAAACGTGGGCTATCCAAACATGCAACTTTGTGCAATACACTAGGCAGTCATAAACCTTACAGGAATCAGGAGTTTAAGTATGCGTCTGTCTGAAAACATCTAAAACACTTGAAGACGACAAAGTCGAACTCTTTGTATTCTGCTAACGTTTGAGACACCTAGACTACAAAAGAAGTCTGCCTGGTTTACTCAGCAGTCATCCAGATGAATACATGTGAAGAGGTCTATTGGTGAATTAGGTCATTGTCTAATATGTTTTTAATTGTGCACCAGATATAAATTATTTAGTCGGCAGTTATTGAGAACAGTATTTATAATATTCAGCGACTTGACATTTTACTCATTACTGAATTTAAAATACTACGGCACTAGTTTATAACAACAAACTCCCGTGACCTTATATCATAGGAAACGGGGTTGTGATGACAGAATGGTTGTCACTAACTCAGTTATATATTCTCATCACAAGTTGACTGTATTGTTGGTAGACCTGTTACTTTCTTATTGTTACTAACTTACTTGCCGTGTATATTATAGTTGTACTAAAGCACGTAATGTATAAGTTATCGATGTAATATAGTGCATCACATTAAATTATATTATATTTTTTAGGTGAACCAATTATTCTCTTTCGAAAAATCCCAACATTTCCGACTATCCGGAAGTTCATTGAATCGTTTCATTATCAAGAGTGCACTGTAAGGAGAGAAATATCAATGCCTATATTCTAAAATGTATTACAGCATTGTTTACATTTCATACACTAAGATACGCTTTGATCAGGATTGGCGCTTTATTTTGAGATATGTTTGTAGAATTGTAGTTTTGTGTGTAAGCATTTTTGTAAAGTATAATAATTATGCTATAATGTATGATTTCGTTAAACTGAGAAACACCACACAACTTTAGACAGCCCAGCTTACAACTAAGGCAATATGTAGTTTATACGTATTAAACTACTCATATTTCCTAATAAAAATCATAGTTAATTTTGCATAACATTACCTCTAATCTTGATTATTTAAATGTATCCAAGTAATTGTTTGATTTGAATGGATCGCCTAGTTCAGATAGTTATCCTCCGATACGTTTTTAAATCGTGGAAGCTACTCGAATTTAGTTTGTTTTATATTTTCATATCGAAATATGCATGTTGTTGAGTATTGTTTTAATTAACGTGATATTGTTGTTATATTACACAAAACAAAGAAAATAGTTCAATTTTTGGATACAGTTAACTATTTTCTATTTTTAAGATTTCCAGTTTAATAACCTATTAAATTACAACGAGTCAATTTGTTAATGCTACTGTTTTATTGTTTTAGACATATCCATAACGTTTGTATAGTATTTGGGGAAACAAAGTGAATACTATAAACATTACAGGCGCTAGTACTTTCTAATATAAGAAAATAATATAAAAATATTTTAATGCTAATGCTAGTAACTGCTATTTAAAAGGTTTTGTTGCGCTCCGTAGCTCTAAGTGGGACTGCACCGACCGACTACGACTCCTTACCGACCTTTTACCCAGGGAAGTTTCCCTGACCGAAAGTCCACTAATCCTTACCGACAACACCATAAATACATCTGCAGTTTACAGTAGAAGTGGCAGCTTCTAATTATTACAATTCATAGAAATGTCAACAATACCGGCACTAAACAAGCCTCACTTAAACGTCTCTGCATTGTTTTGGTTTCTGGTAATTTCCATGCACTCTGAGAAGTGTTCAGCTTTTGATGATCTTTTTTCAAAATTGTTCCAAACATTACTAAGTGATTGTTAGTAACTGAATTTAATATTATTAAACAACTATTCACGTTTTTAAACAAAAAATTGTGTTTAGAAGCAGAATGTTTAAAGTACACATGTGTTATTAGGTGCTTTGTTTTTGTATCTATATCTACTACAAGTTTACAAGGATGTACTTGGTGTAATGAATCAGCCTACCAGTAAACTGTGTAAACATTTTCACTGAGATTCGTTACAGAAAGATCCTGTGCATTATGAATTACTTTGAGCTCTCTCGCAATGTAAATTATTCATATAAATAGCACGCTTAAATATTTATTTTATTATTGTACCATAAAAATTTTTATATACCAGCTATAATTTTAAATACGACGCATTTAAAAGCCTGTACCTGTAAAAATTATCTGTAAAAAATATTTATGTCTTAACTATAGAGGAAACTTTGAGACAAATATTATAACCTAATTTTTTTCATTTCCAGTGCAAAATTTTTATTCTAATTTTGTTAACATATGTACATTTTGCACTGGGAATTTTTAAATTTTGAATTAAGACAATTGTAAAGAAATCCAACTTGATACATTACAAATATGACAAAAGGACTAATAATATACCTGTTACAGAGATCTGTCAATTACTATGAGGCTTTAAGCACAACTAACTAAACTAGAATATATTTTACGAAACTACAATGCCCTTCTTTTTGAATTGGCAACCAAAACAGACAGACGTAAAGTATCTGTCATTAATTTTGAGAAATTGAACATACTTTGCTCATCATGTTAGACAAATTATCCATTAAGAGTTCTCCATTTAAAAAGGACTGTTGTTTTCGTAAATTGTTTGGCAATTGCAATAATTTTCTAAACATTTGTTTTGAGCTGTTTTACTGTTAGATATCTATAAGTGAAATCATTGCTTGGACCATTACAGAGTAATAATGTACGATTCAACGTCTCCAACACGTTGGAGTTTCTTGGAGTTTTAGCAAGAAATATGGTTGCTAATGAGCAAAGGGAATGCTTCACCACTCACATTTCTCATCTATAAATACTAATAGATATTAACTATCAGAGTAGTCCTTACAATACAATCAATTTGAGCTCGTTTGACATCCAAAATAAATAATTGCTCGTGCAATGGTAATGTTTATTATTTCAAACGGGATTCTGGCAATTTCAAAACACCCTAACTCGAACTAGGTTGTGCGCTCAATCATGATTATATTGTTTTTGAGGGGGTTTGATCTATAAAACATGGGAGTATTTAATTTGGTTCCGCTGAGACTCAAATTCGCTTCTCGAAATTGTAAATGTGATGAATTTGCTATATTTTGTAACTGTAAAACTATGACTTCTGTTCAGACATTATAACTATATGAGTGTTGGGGTTTACAATATGAAAGGTAGTAAATGCTGTCTAAATCGATTAAAAGATTTTAAAGTTCACTTGCAAATTGTTGATGGTATGGTAACACTGCAAGTCTAATTAATTATATAAGAAACAATTAACATTTTGCCTAACAGTTTTATTACGAAGTTCAAACTTTAAGAGCTGTGGAAATGTGCAAGAGTAAAAGAGGACTCCTTACACTTTTAATAATCAGACTTATTTTTACACTTATTAAAATACAAGTTTACAAAGTAAACGCCCGTTATCTTGAGAATCTTTACTTGTTAACCGGAACAATATCCTAACAGATTACGTTAACTAGGAGTAGCTTAAAATGTATCGGTAGCCCGATCAAGAAAATATATATATATTTATAGATCGAAGAAGCAAACTTCGGTCAAAACGTGTCTGCTTCGAGCCATTGTATGTTACGTCAGGTCTAATGTATTTTCAACGCCATAGTTGACTTTACCTTCTTAGTCCGACAAGAAAATTTAAACATAGAAGCCTATTCTATCAAATAGTGATCATATAATCTGTAGAATATGAATTTCCCGTAATAAGTAATAGGTAGGCTAAATATTAAATATAGTTTACTTTATCATCAACAGCTTATCCGTCACGCGTTCCTACAGTAACAAATTAAAGGATACTCTTTAATAAATGTAATTTACGTCGTGTTATTTTTATTGAAACGTATACATATAGATTGATATTTTGAGGAGGGCTAAAAGGCACTTTTAATATTAAAAAGTGAGTTGTGTTAATTAAAGAATTGAGTTGTTATTCGCTTAGAACAACGTATTGAGAAGAGCCTGGATTATAATGCTAATATTCTTGATTGCTGGAAACGTATGCGCTTCATCTATTCAATCGAATCATCTCTGAACTGGAATGCTTCTCCAATCAGAATGAAACACCAGAATATGCATTATCCGTTTTCTTAGCTATATAGATCGGTGAGAAGAATAAAACAAAACAAAATATCTCTTCCGTGTCAGAAGAATGAAAAGTAGATTTCACATGAGTTTTTTAAACTAAAGAACTTTAGTGAAAATGTGTCAGTTTTACTTTTTTAGTTAACATTTCACATTATTCAGTTCGGTCTTTAAGATTTTTTATTTAATTCTTTAACGCAGGGAAAGAAGAATTAGTTAAGTACAGGATTTTCCAAGGACTTCTCACTATTCTAGTTTTACTTCTCTATCATAGTCTTCTTCCTCGGAATGTTAATTATTAATCTCTTCAACAGTAGCCAGTTTCCTTCCTGCTTCAGAAAGTTTCCTAAATGATTTCCCTTTACAAAGTCTCCAAGGCTCGTTTGTTTACACACGGTATAGGTATGCACTAACTCCATGATCTGAGAGGACCTGAGTAAAATTAATGTTAGTTTCTTCGCGGCCTATTGAAACCCAATTGAAAACATCTGGGACCATTTTCCTTGTTCGTACTCCTACATGGGAACCTCTCCCTTCATTTGCTCAGTAACATTTTCTGCAGTAGCTTCTCCTCCACGCCTTCATTGCCGTCTGTTCTCTTGCAGGCCAGTACCCTCTAGTTGTGTAACCCATTTCTATTATAAAGGGAGCTTCGCTCGAAATCGTTCTGTATACACTATATACATCGTCGTGCCATTTTCCTCATATTCCTTTTCAGCCTTACTGCGGCGCGTTGCCCCATACAGGGCAATGAAAATTACCACAGTTACCAACAACGTTCTCTTGCTTGGGCTAGGTCCTTGTCCATTATCCATTAACCATATTCCTGCAGACTGGTATACTTTGGTGTTAACTCATTGACGGGAATCTGATATGGTCACGTATAATCCTGCCAAACTCCAAGATACTTTAATTTACACGATGGTCTAACACGTCCAGGCCATTGACATAAAAAACTAAGAAGTTTAAGGGCACTCTTTTCCCTGTAATTAATACAATCTCTGTCTTTTCCGGCGCTGCCACCGGACAATGATCTCGAACCCAGGTGCTAGGGTCAGGTGAACATTATGTTTTAGTTAAAATACTAATATGATACCCCTGCCAAAATTAGGGCTCCTATATTTTCACAACTAAAATATACAGTATAACGTATTTCAAATTAAATGTGATCAAGATGCTATTTTTTGGGTTAACGACATCGCATTTATGTTTTATTACTCTTTTTTTTACTCTGCGATCTCTTTCAGTCGACATCCTTCTTTAGATTTGGAGAAATTGAATCGAAATTGGATAGAATAATAGAAAGATTTGTATGATTACCTATTTAATTTATGTATCAGTAAGTGGTATATAATGTCTTGTTTGTGTTTATTCATTTGATGAGCCACAAGAGGTTGAAGTTTGAAATTACAGTTCCAAAATTTTGGAAAAAAGTGGAAAATTAAAATTATATTTTTTATAACGAGCTTTATGTTGTCCAACATTTTGTTTTCGCTATCACAAAATAGAGTTTAATTTTATATCTACCTTTTATTTGTATAAACCAACCCATTCGATAGACCACTTTTCATTTCCTTTCAAATCATTTGAGGGTTGAATTTCTTGAAATTGGTTAGCATAGTTAGCATAAAATCATCGTGGTATAAACTTCGGTAACTACAAGTATTACCGTAATAACTAGTGTTTAGTAAATATTCACGAGTGCTATGTGCATGCGTAAAACAGTTAACGTTGTGCAGTTTGTTGTAATCTTTTACAATTAGAAGAACAAATACAAATAAATTCATTCTGAAAACAGTACTGTAATTATAAACATAATGAACACTCAGTTTATCACTATTGGTAAGAATGTACAGAACATAACTGAAAGCGTGTTGTAAGTACTGAACTTAAATACTTCTGTCATTCTTTTTCTGTCATAATTTTCTCGTTCTTATTATATTTTTAAAATAATTAAAAGCAAAATATATTTAGATTTCGCTCGACATACGTCACATAACTGGAGGAAGATATCAACAGGGGTTCGTAAGATAAGCAGTGGGCGAGTAAAAACGGACAAACTTGTGGAAGACCGTACAACCGAGGTATCGTTTGTTTTTAGTGGCTGTACCGCAGCGCCCTAACAACCCACAACAATCACCAGTGAATGATTTAGTTAAGTCCGTTAACGTTTACATTTATGTTTGGCACAACCCGATACCTACGTGCCCTTTCTTGTGCTGTGCTCAAACACGAAATAAAATAGAGACAAAAGTAAACTCCCACGCTCTGGCAATTAGTGGTATTTAAATAGCAGTACAATCTCGGCAGCTTGCAGTAACTTCTTTTATACTGTGTCAGAGTATCCCAGTGCTATTATAGTATACTATCACTTAAAGTGCATTGATCTTGTATCTTTTTATTGCAAGTGACATTTTCTGTACTGTATGGAAATAACGTAAAACTAACTAAAAATAATATTACATTTCAGCCTCTCTTATTACTGTGTTCCATAATAATATTGAATTCTTAGTACATTTCAACATTGAAATATTTTTTGAATCTAACTATAGTAAACAAGAGAAAGCATCTGAAGGCTAGACCAGAAATACACACACACGCACGCACGCACACGCGCGCGCGCGCGCGCGCGCGCACACACACACACACACACACACACACACACACACACACACACACACACACACACACACACAGTTATCAGTCTAGCTATGGCATTTAGCCAATGTAGCAAGTATGTACCAAATTGTACTGTAATCCGGGAACCGAGGCACAATAAACACACAACCTAATTTGTCGTGAATTCTCTAGACAAATTAATCCCAAGAAAGAAATCAATCGTCAGTCGAGCTATGGTTTTTAGAAATGGGAACGATATCAAAGGATTATAAATAATATATTGATAGTTTTTTTCTCAGGTAATGTGCTGGCACACTTTGAACCAATCTTCACCTTAATATTAGTGAATGAGTTTCAGACAATGAGATACAAAGACTATGAGTCTTGGCTTGAATGCGAGCGTCACGTTTCGATCCCAATCAAAACTACGCGGCTGATGATTATTATCTTTCTAAGAGCGAATTGTCTAACGATTTAACGAAAATAGTTTTTCAACTGTGTGCTCATACAATGCAAATTAACTCTAAGCTCCTTTACTATAGTTATCAAATACTACAGTTGCATATATAATCTACCCACGTTCATACGATCACATTTTGAGAGAAAGGAGCATACAAAGTATTAAAGTATTTACGAGACAACACAGTTCGAGCTAGACATGGTGAGGCGCGCACTGAACCAGGACTTTGAATAGAGAATAAGGACTGCATTAATACTGGTTTTACATTGTCGGTTGACAAAATTTGATTTTAGAATAACGTAAAAACCTTCTTCGGCTACGTAATGCGGAGTTACGTTATAGGTTTACAGTTAGTGGACTATTAACGGTGAACGGACAAATTAGTATTATACTACTTTATGTTTATCATTTAATTCTTACTAAAATTCAAAAAAATACTATTGTAATGAATCGAAATATAGTTAATTATTCTAAACTATCAGGTTTGTGGTTTTGTTTCAATAAGAATAAATATTAGTCTATTTGTTTTCAAACCGATTTTCGTTAAAATTAAAATACTGTCATGACCAAAACTAACCATATGTTACTAAACAATGTTGCATTCTATTTAAAGGAATAAATACAGTACCGGTATTATCACTTATTACCATACATTATTAATCTCAATTTAAAATTTCAATTAAATATTGTTATAAAATGTTCAAAAACCAAGAGTAAAAATGAAGGCCTGATTTCTATTCCAAGGAGAGAAATACATTTAATCTTTTATATGCTAGACTTATATTATTTATTGTCCTAAAATTGACACGTTTTAGGTCTGGAGAATAGAGGTTATATTTCTTAAGGAGAAAAAAAAATGTTATTTGTATTTTTTGAGAACATAATTTGTTTTTCTTTGCAGTTCGAATGTTATAGAACCACATTTAATTTACTTTATTTTGAGTCTAAAATTAAGGTTCAGAGGCTAAAAATATTTACTTCTAATATAGATCACACACATACGTGCTCATGTACGGGATTACATACATGCTATTTGAGACGCTTGTGAAGTTTTCTTTTTGGGCAAAGAAAGAAACAGTTTGATTTATTATATAAAATTTGATTCAAATGTACCGATAATAATGGCATACAAATACTTCAGATGCTCTTTGTTGGATGTTATGTTAGAAATAGTATATCTTGAAGTTTAGGTATGTTTAGCTTAATCCTATAAAGCTACTATAGGATAGTAAAAATGTACTCCCAAAATATGTTTATTGTATCTCAAAAATTATGAAGTAGCGAAGTATCTTGTCGCAAAGTTTGAACTCAGCGAGTTTTTCATTTTACAGTAAATAAAAGTATTTACACAAAAACTCTTATGGAAACTATGGATCTTAAAGTAAACTAAGATTGAACTAGTCACCATAAATAAGATTTCAACTCGTTTTAGTATAACAGTATAAAAAGCTTAAATCTACAAACCTACTTACGGAACCATGTAGAATCTCACATTTGTAAGGATGAGGGTTTGGAAATAATTGTACAAGAAGAGGAATTGTACACTCTGCTACAAAGTTGGATTTTGCACTAGTAAACACAACTGTGTTATATACGATCATAAAACTTCCCGTGAGAAGTTTTAAAACTCCTCCTGGCCCACGCTGGAGCAATAAATTGAGCAAAAGATCACTCCAGAACATACGTTTTACCCTTATCTTAGAAGTTTTAATATAAATTTGACTTATTACTTAAATCAAATGTTTTATTATGAGTATTAGTGTTGTATCACAAACTCCCTATAAGAAAATAGATAATCACTCATTATAAAACAGAATATGTTAATATTACCTTATAATAAACCCATGACTTTCAACCCTAGTACTAACTTAAAAGACCACTTGCATAATCGAGTTTCATCCATAACAGCTTTTTAATTTGATATTTTTTATAAAAATTATAGCTTATAAAAAATGTTTTGGTCTTTAGAATATATTCCGATATCTTCAAATTGAACACACATTTTTAAATGCCAATTTTCTTTAGTGGCAAGAACTGAATTTGCAGCCTTGTCGCCTTCGATCCATGTCGATTAGACATTGCAATATTTAACATGGAAATTCAATGGTTAATGAGGAATTGGCTACTTGTATGTTTTTATAAATAGATAACAAAAAGTAAACTCGCTATTCATATATTCATTTGTTCAATTTAAATTGTGAATGTTTCTGCATACAGTTATGAGATCTGCATCATCCCCGTATCTAACTACGACTATTATTTATTAATTTAGCAAATCATTTAGCGCGACTATGAAAAGAAAACTAGCCGATATACGAAGGGGTATATCAAGGTCACCACCAGTCTGTACACAAGCCCGGTTGTCATATATTAAACTATATAGAACAGATATAAGTGCATTCCAATCCATTATATCATAAAATTAAATTTTATAAATTAGCTGGAACAACCGTAGTAGTGAACAGAAACATAGTATACGGTAAAATATATAAGAACAACATACTCTTTAATCTCAAGTACACAAATGGGCTTATTAAGAAGTTCAGAAACTGCAGAAATTGTCTATATACTTCCAAATTAATACTACAACTATTAACAAGTTGGTCATCAGGGTATTCATTGTGGAGACTGAAATAATTATTCCGTTTATAATAAATATCTTATTTAAAACTTTGAGTTTTTAACACAGAAAAATGAACCTCGTATATTATTGTTTTCTGGTAAGTTTTCATAATATTTTATTAAGAGAGAATTAACTTAAACGATTTTTCACATATTAGAAAAGTAACCCGTCTGCAATTATTAAGAAATACATTGTATTTGGAAAGATCCTTATCAATTAAATTGCTTGTATAAATTGAAATAATGGAACGATTTTGACTATGCAGTGCCCTGGTTGGTGTGCTGGCATTAGTTACCTTTTAGAAAGTTTCCCCCACGCAATACATCACTACCTTTAATGGGCCTTTAAATTTCAGAATGTATGAACCACTTCCCTTACATTCCTGAAACAATAATGTCGTAAGACGCAATGTTCAGGAAGTAGCTCTCATATAGAAACAGAAAATACGAAGTAAAATACAGTTTACATTTACATTTAAATTATCTAAAGTTGATTGGCTGAGCTATAGCGAAGTGAAGAATGAAAATTTTCTTTCGGTCTATTCGCACGGTATCTCGAAAACGAACTGACGTATAGACTGGAAATTATGCATAAAACTTCTACAAGAGAAACATTGAAATGTGATGATGGTGCATGCAACTCCATGGAATTTGGCTGAGCGTTAGCGAATACTTTAAAATTGATCTATAGGTAACCATGACAGCACCTAACAGAAAAAATAAATTTGTAAACAAACTCAATACACATGTACACTACCTAATTTGAACACATAAAACATCATTTTAATAGTGACCTTAGAATTTTATAACTTAATAGGATTAATTTTTATATAAACACTAATAGGAAACTCAATTGAAATTAATTAATTAATGAACACAAATCTGAAAGTTTCATGTGGCAAGCTATACCAAGCCTTAATACTTAACCTTAATCTTTGCATAAAACCCTATTTCTGCAATAATGTGTTTCTGCTACGATTCGTCATTTTCGAATGAACTTTTTTTGTAATTGTATTTCCGTCTATCAGTCCGCAGGTCATCTCGAGAACGAAATGGGCTATAGATTTGAAATGTTGCATGCAAACTCAGCACAGCCTGATACAACATGTGGTGTGGCGTACTTCTACGAGTATATATATATATATATATATATATATATATATATATATATATATATATATATACAAACAAACAATATGCATATACATTCAATAATACTTTATAGATGACGTTATATATTTTTATAAGACATCTTAACACATATATCCTAACTCAGTATAATGATTGTTATTATTTTTATGTTGTACTTCTTTCAAAATATCAGTATTTTCCATTAACAGCGACTTCCAAATGCCTGAAGATACTCTGAAGGCATAACTGGAACTGTTTAAATACATAGCCGCGAATCGTAGTCTACTAATAGCTGTATAATCAACCTCTGAACTAAAGGTACACTGGGTTTTTTCTTGCTGTTATCTACTGCTATCAACCGTAACCTGCCTGAATCATACAACGGTACAGCGGATGGGAAAGCCTGAATGAAAAGGCTTCAATGTATTTGTGCAGTATTATCCATGGCATTAGATAATAAACACGTTACAAGAGCTACTCTGTAATACCGTGTATAGTATTACAGAATTGGATATTCTTCTCAACACATTAAACATGTCTATAATGTTTACTCCTTGTGATTGTATTGTTTGTGACAACAAATGTTCGTTCAATTTTTTAAAACATTGACCGACACTAGCACATTTATGGTATTGACCTTTACCGAAATGGATAAGGGGATGAATAAATTTGTATCAGTTTCCTACCTGTGAAAGAATAAATAATCTAACTTCATTGAATATACACTTAAAATTCATATTAAATAAACAACGTTGTAACGCTGTTAAGTAATTAGATCATTAGTCAAAATTACGTGACGATTCAAACAGACAGGGAAGTCTTGGATTCAAAATTGTTTTAATATTATCAATCTTAGCTGAGATTAATTATAGAAAGCAACATTAGTTCAAAATAATCGTTGTGCGTATTTAGTAAAATGGTTTTGTCTTTTAGCGTATGTACTGTTCATGGTCTGATGTAAATTAATGTAAAGTGGATCATTTATCGCACTTATGTCTTCAGCATCACCTAATCGTTTCGTTTTTTTATCGTTTATGGTTTCGTACCCAATTTACTTTATATTTTATACGTAACTAAGTAAAACATAAACTTAATGTAAATATTTCATTATAATTGGAAAAAGCAAACGAATAAAATGTGTATCGTTAATGAAGTGGTAATTTTATATTCCAGTTATATACAATTAGGAACTATTCAGTATCTTTATAGTAAGAATTTCAGGATAGGATGACGTAGCCTCCTCCTTTCTCTTGCTAAATGCTAAAGAAGATGGATGTCTCCCTTATTTTATCGAGGTACAGGTGTACATACAATTCTTCTAAATCAATGTACTGTAAAATCAATATATTTTGTTCTTAATGTGAAAAATGATTATTGCACTGGGTTAGCAAGATTTAGAGTGTATTGCCTCTTAATTCATCAGTTTTGGGACTTTGTGTGTAGGGATGATGCTAGGGACAGGGCCGTACTCAGCTTTGGCGGGCCCCGGAAAAATGTTCGGCCGGGCGCCGTCATGACCCGCCGCCACCCACCTCCGTACAGGCGTGGCGGGGGCCCGGACCCCTGGGGGCCCGAGCCCCGGTAAAATTGTCCGAAAAACCGGTCTGAGTAAAGGCCTGGCTAGGGATTTTATGATTTTACGACTATTTTATGATGTCCTAGGAGTTAGGAGGGGAATTTTTATAGTTATGAAACGTAATAGGTAATCAATTTTGTTTTAAATATAGTACAGAGTATGGCGGGCTATATCTTTCTCCCTCGAGAAATATGTTTAACGTAATACATTTTTTAGTTTTGACAAGTTACATTTCGGTTTCACTAAAATCTGTGGCTAGCAGTATAGTACTGAGGTTAATAATGTATTACAAATTATAACGAATTCTCATGCCCGTTTAGTACTCAAAATTAATAATTTTTGTAATGTGCATTACAATAGTCTAGTTTAAAAGCGCTCATTATGATAAAGTTTTCATATTTCTTATCGGCGGGCGGTGTACAGTTTTTATCAAGTACAGGTTCTAGTTAAACTTTTCCAAACCAGCATACTTAATTTTGGAGGTATCCTTTTCAGAAGATCTCTTATAGCATGTAATTTTGTGTTATAAATTGAGCATCTGAACTGAATTAAAACACTCAATATAGTTTTTAAACACATTATCTTATAATTCGAGTCCACAAATAATATTCAAATAATAGTTTATATGATATTTGTTCCTTTAAACAGTAATATGATCGTATCCTGTATTTAAGTATGACGATGCAGCCCCCACTTAACCAATGTTCACAGTCACTATTACATAACAAACATTTCATGTGTATTTGTTTAAATTTTACAAATGCCACTTTTCACTACCAAACTTCCAAAACGTCTGCCGTCTTGTAGTTTACTTCATTACGAAGATTGAGTTTTTTGTTTATTTTATTTTGTGTAAACCAACATTAAAAAAACCTGAATAGGTAACTAATAAAACTATACATATATACTAAATAACGGTCTAATATTTAAACTATAATTTGCATATTAAATAATTTTTAATATATTTATGTTTGCCACTTGTATTTTATAAGCCCTTTAAAATGTTTAGATAGTTTAATAATTTTTTTCTATTTGTTTGATCTATCTTTTAAGTACGGTTTTATTAGTTTTCTTATTATTAGTATTATTATTTTCTAGTTATTAGTTTTATTAGCTTTCTTCAATTCACAATTTTTTTTTCTATTAGGCTTAGCCTTGGAGGTTACCTCCTTAAGCATAAATTATTCCCCAGTTAGTTAAAATTTACCCAGAATTTGCTTTATGTTCCCCATTTATAGGTCAGACTAATATCTCTTATGTTAGAAATGTTTCGGCTGAAACATCTAAAATTAGATTATTATCATAACACAAAAGTCAAGATATTACCTAACAATAACGTATGTAAAGACATATGTTTGCCCCTTCCTAGTAAAATATTAAAAGAAATATATTTGTATCTACAAATGGAACAATGGAAAGGACGTTATCTCCTTGGGGAAAAAAATTTTCTTGCAATATATGCTGCCATTATGCGCTCTGGATTTAACTGAGTGCATGAATATCTGTGTTACATGCTCATTAAACTACATACAATATGATTTATATTATTTCAAAATATTATTTTAATAAAGTAGGGAATTATAAGTTGATGAATCGACAGAAGGGTTTTACTTAGATGAGTCGTGGTTAACTGAGTGCATGAATATCTGTGTTACATGCTCATTAAACTACACACAATATGATTTATATTATTTCAAAATATTATTTTAATAAAGTAGGGAATTATAAGTTGATGAATCGACAGAAGGGTTTTACTTAGATGAGTCGTGGTTAACTGAGTGCATGAATATCTGTGTGTTACATGCTCATTAAACTACACACAATATGATTTATATTATTTCAAAATATTATTTTAATAAAGTAGGGAATTATAAGTTGATGAATCGACAGAAGGGTTTTACTTAGATGAGTCGTGGTTAACTGAGTGCATGAATATCTGTGTTACATGCTCATTAAACTACACACAATATGATTTATATTATTTCAAAATATTATTTTAATAAAGTAGGTATTTATAAGTTGATGAATCGACAGAAGGGTTTTACTTAGATGAGTCGTGGTTAACTGAGTGCATGAATATCTGTGTTACATGCTCATTAAACTACACACAATATGATTTATATTATTTCAAAATATTATTTTAATAAAGTAGGTATTTATAAATTGATGAATCGACAGAAGGGTTTTACTTAGATGAGTCGTGGTTAACTGAGTGCATGAATATCTGTGTTACATGCTCATTAAACTACACACAATATGATTTATATTATTTCAAAATATTATTTTAATAAAGTAGGGAATTATAAGTTGATGAATCGACAGAAGGGTTTTACTTAGATGAGTCGTGGTTAACTGAGTGCATGAATATCTGTGTTACATGCTCATTAAACTACACACAATATGATTTATATTATTTCAAAATATTATTTTAATAAAGTAGGTATTTATAAGTTGATGAATCGACAGAAGGGTTTTACTTAGATGAGTCGTGGTTAACTGAGTGCATGAATATCTGTGTTACATGCTCATTAAACTACACACAATATGATTTATATTATTTCAAAATATTATTTTAATAAAGTAGGGAATTATAAGTTGATGAATCGACAGAAGGGTTTTACTTAGATGAGTCGTGGTTAACTGAGTGCATGAATATCTGTGTTACATGCTCATTAAACTACACACAATATGATTTATATTATTTCAAAATATTATTTTAATAAAGTAGGGAATTATAAGTTGATGAATCGACAGAAGGGTTTTACTTAGATGAGTCGTGGTTAACTGAGTGCATGAATATCTGTGTTACATGCTCATTAAACTACACACAATATGATTTATATTATTTCAAAATATTATTTTAATAAAGTAGGGAATTATAAGTTGATGAATCGACAGAAGGGTTTTACTTAGATGAGTCGTGGTTAACTGAGTGCATGAATATCTGTGTTACATGCTCATTAAACTACACACAATATGATTTATATTATTTCAAAATATTATTTTAATAAAGTAGGGAATTATAAGTTGATGAATCGACAGAAGGGTTTTACTTAGATGAGTCGTGGTTAACTGAGTGCATGAATATCTGTGTTACATGCTCATTAAACTACACACAATATGATTTATATTATTTCAAAATATTATTTTAATAAAGTAGGGAATTATAAGTTGATGAATCGACAGAAGGGTTTTACTTAGATGAGTCGTGGTTAACTGAGTGCATGAATATCTGTGTTACATGCTCATTAAACTACACACAATATGATTTATATTATTTCAAAATATTATTTTAATAAAGTAGGGAATTATAAGTTGATGAATCGACAGAAGGGTTTTACTTAGATGAGTCGTGGTTAACTGAGTGCATGAATATCTGTGTTACATGCTCATTAAACTACACACAATATGATTTATATTATTTCAAAATATTATTTTAATAAAGTAGGGAATTATAAGTTGATGAATCGACAGAAGGGTTTTACTTAGATGAGTCGTGGTTAACTGAGTGCATGAATATCTGTGTTACATGCTCATTAAACTACACACAATATGATTTATATTATTTCAAAATATTATTTTAATAAAGTAGGTATTTATAAGTTGATGAATCGACAGAAGGGTTTTACTTAGATGAGTCGTGGTTAACTGAGTGCATGAATATCTGTGTTACATGCTCATTAAACTACACACAATATGATTTATATTATTTCAAAATATTATTTTAATAAAGTAGGTATTTATAAGTTGATGAATCGACAGAAGGGTTTTACTTAGATGAGTCGTGGTTAACTGAGTGCATGAATATCTGTGTTACATGCTCATTAAACTACACACAATATGATTTATATTATTTCAAAATATTATTTTAATAAAGTAGGGAATTATAAGTTGATGAATCGACAGAAGGGTTTTACTTAGATGAGTCGTGGTTAACTGAGTGCATGAATATCTGTGTTACATGCTCATTAAACTACACACAATATGATTTATATTATTTCAAAATATTATTTTAATAAAGTAGGTATTTATAAGTTGATGAATCGACAGAAGGGTTTTACTTAGATGAGTCGTGGTTAACTGAGTGCATGAATATCTGTGTTACATGCTCATTAAACTACACACAATATGATTTATATTATTTCAAAATATTATTTTAATAAAGTAGGTATTTATAAGTTGATGAATCGACAGAAGGGTTTTACTTAGATGAGTCGTGGTTAACTGAGTGCATGAATATCTGTGTTACATGCTCATTAAAAACTACACACAATATGATTTATATTATTTCAAAATATTATTTTAATAAAGTAGGGAATTATAAGTTGATGAATCGACAGAAGGGTTTTTACTTAGATGAGTCGTGGTTAACTGAGTGCATGAATATCTGTGTTACATGCTCATTAAACTACACACAATATGATTTATATTATTTCAAAAATAATTTTATTATAAAGTAGGGAATTTATAAGTTGATGAATCGACAGAAGGGTTTTACTTAGATGAGTCGTGGTTAACTGAGTGCATGAATATCTGTGTTACATGCTCATTAAACTACACACAATATGATTTATATTATTTCAAAATATTATTTTAATAAAGTAGGTATTTAATAAATTGATGAATCGACAGAAGGGTTTTACTTAGATGAGTCGTGGTTAACTGAGTGCATGAATATCTGTGTTACATGCTCATTAAACTACACACAATATGATTTATATTATTTCAAAATATTATTTTAATAAAGTAGGGAATTATAAGTTGATGAATCGACAGAAGGGTTTTACTTAGATGAGTCGTGGTTAACTGAGTGCATGAATATCTGTGTTACATGCTCATTAAACTACACACAATATGATTTATATTATTTCAAAATATTATTTTAATAAAGTAGGGAATTATAAGTTGATGAATCGACAGAAGGGTTTTACTTAGATGAGTCGTGGTTAACTGAGTGCATGAATATCTGTGTTACATGCTCATTAAACTACACACAATATGATTTATATTATTTCAAAATATTATTTTAATAAAGTAGGGAATTATAAGTTGATGAATCGACAGAAGGGTTTTACTTAGATGAGTCGTGGTTAACTGAGTGCATGAATATCTGTGTTACATGCTCATTAAACTACACACAATATGATTTATATTATTTCAAAATATTATTTTAATAAAGTAGGGAATTATAAGTTGATGAATCGACAGAAGGGTTTTACTTAGATGAGTCGTGGTTGCGAGATGAGGAATGGATATCAGCAGGTAGGTAGGTTGCCATTAGCTACGCCGACATCAAGCGATGGCAGTCGGGGCCGGGCGTATCAGCCACCGTTTTAGCAAATGGACCGGCTTGCTGGCTGTTTTAATAGCCTCCCACCCCATTGTACCGCTACTTATTGCTCTTTGGTTTCACATTCCACAGTTCCGTTGACCGTTTCATTCCCACTGACGGCCGATCAAAACGGAACAATGCTTTCCTCTGGCTCATTGCGTTCAAAGTGACTGCGTTCTTGTAACATGTAAAACACACACGTGTTGTTGTTTAGTTCGTACGACGTAGGCACACATATATATGTGCTGAGTTACAGGCCCCACAGTGAATTAACTCGTACATAGATTTTGCTTATAATTCATATCTTAAACTCGTCTTAGTTTATAAGAAGGAGCCATATCGGCTAAACTTAAACCTTTCATATATTTACCGCTCTTAAAAATTAACTGAAGAATATCGTTAATAGTATGGTAACATGGTACCACATAATCAGTTTTTGCTGGATGCCTCAAATGTAAACTTACTTTTGGCTTAGTATCTAACAACGATCTGGGAAACACAAGTCCACATCAGAAATGCAATTGCCATGTTTTCAATAATTTTGTAATTAGGTATTTTTATTGTAAATAATATGTGGATGAAGGGTTTCTTTGATTATAATTGTAAGTTTTGTTCCATGACAAAATTACATTATATTCATGAACAAATGGAAAATAATTAATGACAGATAATTATACTGCTTTGATAGACCGTACAAATTCAACTTTCCTTCTGCGATTTTGGTTGAGTAGAAAAACACCAATATTGATCGTGTATTATAAATGAGAATAGAATCCTGTAGAAAACAATTTTATAGAACTAAACTATTATTAAGAAGTTCTTGTTGTGTTTTTGTGGAGAAAGGTAGCCTAAATAAAAAAAACGTATTTAGATTAAGTGAAATCTTTTAAAATCATTTAAAGTTTTTTAGCGATAACTAAACATTTACTTGGATTCACAAAGATGTGCTGTACAATTTTCAATCCTCTTAATATAATTTTGGTTTTGAGATGAAAAAAGCAAAGCCATAATTTGGTAATTAAATATGTGATACTTTGTTTCATTTAATATTCTTCTCAAGAGTGTTTTAAAATGATTCGCACATTTTTTAAATTTCTTATGTTAGCAGAAAAAACATTTTAACAACTCTGAAAACAAAAAATATCATTATAATGTAGATACAGAGCACGGGATATCTGTAGTTCCTTTGTTTAAAGTTTAATATTGACGATGGAAGGTTTGAAAGGATAATATGATTTCGGACATTTGTCAGCTTTATATGTTTCACAACACTACGTTTCGAGGTTTAAAATCCATCCTCTTCTACAATTGTAAAAAATGTAATCATAAAAAGTACTTAAAACCTACCACCTCTTGCGAAAGGACTGCCACTAATAAAATAAAAAAAATATAAAAATTATCATATCATAAAGCATCTTGAAGGGTTGCACATACGCCAAGAGTGCAAAAAGTGATTGTATATCACTGACAAGAGAATACATGTTACCATTTCCTATAGTATCGTGGCGTGTCATCTGAGACAGGAAGGCGATGGTCTGACAGGAGAAGGGCAAAAGCAATCACCTCTGACGATAATAATACCATTATGCCCTATAATATCATGTCGTGAGTACAAATTTTGTTGGTTGAGGTTTGTTTGATTGTTAAAATCTTTTAAGGTTTCATAGTTTGTTCCTTTTTAAAGTTGTTAACATTTTAAAACTGGCTTCAATGGGCTATTAAATCTTTTTTAATTTAATAGTTGTATTATTGTAGAAGACACATTTCGCGAATGTCATGTATAAGAAGTTCATTGAGGTTCCTTATACTCGAAAAATTGTCCTTATCCCAAGAAAATCATGCAATTTATTTTTATTCATGAAAGCTAGTACAACCACCTAAAAAATCTATCCTAAGGAGAATGATTTTAACAACTTATTTAGGCATATATGATTATCTATTTTGAAGTTGGAATCTTGTATGTATATATAAACACACACATATAATTTCAATAAACATTTAATCACAAAAAGTACTTGCTCCGCCGGGATATATATATATATATATATATATATATATATATATATATATATATATTAGCGTGAGCCATTACTTATTGATTGATAACCTGAGGTATTATTTACTGTATATGTGGTGAAGCATTGTCTCTTCTATCTTACCTGCCAGTTTAGAGGTAAAAATAAATACACTGTAGTGGTAGTCTGTGGCTGTGGTGGATCGAGGAATACCCAAGGCTCTGGGCTAGGTCTGTTTTAGCCAATAATCAATGGATTACTTGGTCAGTTCTGTTATTTGTTCAACCTATACATGTATTTTTTCGTGACACATACTACATTTTATATAACGTTCCTTACTTACTATCTGACAAATCAAATGGTGAAGTTTGAAGGAATAATTTATGCCTTGTTTATGAAATTATTTATTTATTTGAAGGTATTTTGTATGTTTATTTGTATAAATGGGGAACTATATCATTTCTTCACCAATAAATATTTAAAAGGAGTCTTGATGCAAAACATTTTTTTGGCCAACCAGTACAGTAACAGCAGTTACAGGTTTATTTTGGTAAATGTACGCAGTTAAGTTGTAACCTTTAGGTAATGAAATCGATTTTAGGCTTGGAAATTATTTTTTCTGTATTAAATTCACAGCTCTTTAAAAAAACTTCACTAAAATAAAAGGAAAAATAGAAACATTGTTTTATTACTCCACGTGACATTACAAGCATTTCAACTCTGAAATTCAGGCAATTTTGTAATCAGTAAAAAAAGTTGAAGATGAAGATGTAAAAAATTTGCAATATTTGTATGAGGTGCACATTTGTAAGATGTGTGCTTCAGGGAGTGACATATTTTTGTCCATTCACGACTTAAGGTTATTATTATTTTTGTTTAACTACATGTTTTTAATATTTTTCGAAGCGAAATTAAACTTGTTTTAACTAAAATCATCTTACTTCCTGAAGCTTCTATCGCTTCTTATTTGGGCCTGATCTGTGGTAACTTTTTCCTTATCTTGGCGATGTTAACTTATGTACATTTATGTGAGAAACCATCAAAGATATCTGAACAATTTTTTCATTAAGTTTTGTACTGGGCTTTTTACTATTGGATCTACAGCGAGTGGAGTTTAAAAAATACAGTTTTTCGATACTTTTTTGGATTTAATGTGCATGGTAACATTATTGTATTGTTTAGTTAAATTATTAAATAACGTTTTATAAAAACCCAAATTATTTATACATTATTTTATCAACTTAGATAACACTTTCACCAGAAAATTACAAAAAAAGAGTGATAAGATATATTTACTTGTTCAGGAAAGGTACATATTTGCAACAGAACTAAACCTTCTGTAAAAAGCAGAAGCAGCTTACTCAACTGGTAAAATCACTTTAACCTTGTTAAACATATATATGTTTTCACCCTACCCGAAATCGCAAAAAAATACACCATTTATCATTTTAAAGATGGGATTCCGGGCTGCAATATTGAACAAAGAACAGAAAGTAGATTATTTTCTCAATATTTTGAAAAGTGACACTCTTAACATTAAGCATTGTTTGAAACCCAAAAACCAATCGCACCATCTTAAATATTTTTATACTGATATATCTAATTCATTACTGGTCTTAGAACATCTACATTAGACCTCAGCGAATTCGGGTCATTTTTTAATGTTGCAAATACCGCAAACTATGAATTTTGACTTCCACAAATTGGTGAATCGGATAAAATAAAAACTAAAGTTACATTTCAGGAGTTCACCATTGGTTAGGTATAAAAATATTCTGAGACGCAATACATATCGAGCGAGTTATGGACTCCATAAGACTTTGCCCATTTATGGTGATATTCATATTACCATTCCTCATCAACTACTGAGGAGGCCAGTTAAAAATGTCTCTAGGCTATATACATAGCCAAGCCTACTAAGGCCATGTCACACTGCCGTGGCGTCGCGTCCGTCCATCCATAGTAAGAACGTCCGCGTATCTCGCGACGGTCTCGAATCCCGTCAAACTACCAGACACGCGTCCGCGTCCGCGGCCAACGCCACGTCTTTCTAGGAGTTGCTTATGCATTCAACTACTTTGAATTTGTTTACTTATACACTGATAGTGGAATTAATAGTTTGTTATAGCTCTACAAAATTAATTTATTGTTCTGGAGCGTATTCATTAATAATTATTATTATCAAAATTTTATTTTCATTATTACATGCAATACTATTTCTATTATGAACTTAGTAATTAGGGCATTCAATACTTTGAATATACCTCTTTAAAACTATTGGTTTTTATATATAAGATACACTTGAAAGGATTATTGTGTAATTTTTGTGTTGGTGTTTTCAGTTTTGTAATAAGTCTTTATGTTTTTAAAATAAGGCATATTTAATTTTGTTATCGATCAAACATAATATGAAAAATAACAAATAAAATGATTGCATATAAACATGACACCAGAGTATTCATTAACACTAGAACTGGCGGTCATTTCATCCTGGAGTGTCGGGCTGTTTTAGAGCTTCGCGCAAGGGTTTTTTTAAACAAATTATTAAAAATATAAAATAAAAGGAGTAGGCAGTGGCAAGAGCGCGCGGTGCCCCGGTGAGGGGGTTGGGGAGGTGCTTTATGCGCATGCGCGAGCCTTCGTAGCATCGCCGACGTCGGCCAAGGATCGCTCCAGCCGCATAGCGCAGCAGACGGTGGCCGACGCGACGAACGTTGCGCCACGTCGGTTATGTCAGTGTGACTTGTCCTATTTGACAACATGGTTAGCGATTATTTTAAAAATCCATCCGCAGATGGACGGACGCGACGCCACGGCAGTGTGACATGGCCTTAAAGGTTAGGTTGTGTGTAGTAGTAGGTTGCACTTGCAGCAGATGTGTCATCAGCTCTATTTGTTAAACTTTCCTCGCCAATACTCAACATTAAATATTATAATTGGATCCCTAATTGGCATGTATGTCAATAAAATAGACATCTAAAGAAATTGAAAACATGTCAAGTCAACTATTTTATAGTTTGGAATTGATTACAGTCAATACATGAAATAATAAAACTTACCTTTTATTGAAGATGTAGAAGGCTTTGTTATCATGTCTACCATTAGTAGACCTCTTGAAGTCATTTTTAAATGTTATACTACTTCTGATTACATTGAATTATCCAAAAGAAAAAACATAACCTATAAGAACAAAGCTGAAACACCAATACACAATAAGCAGCTGACCAAGATGCTAATATTACTATTTTCTGACATTGAACAGCTGATTTAAATAATCAGTGAGGCAACTCATGAGTAACAAAATAACTTTTATAATAGCTCATATTATAGAACAACAAGAACATTATGTTTTTAAACTAATGCCTTGAAATGTTATAAACATAACATCACATTGTTTTGAAATGTTATAAATTTACCATGAACTACAAAACATCCCAATAAAATCATCGTATCTCAAGATACGATGTTATTATTGGGAAACATAGAATTGTTAGAAAAGATATGATGTTTTATTTTTATTAATTAATTTAAAAACAAAAGGCAGTTTTAACACAGAATTTATACATAAAATAGAAGATTGTCTTCTCCACTGTTTATAGTAAAAATATAAAAAAAACATAAAATTTGAGTTACGATGTTCTTATTCGGAGGCGTCGATATATATGTGTATACAAATTTATAGCTTAATTATATATAATTACTTAATTTTCATTGTCATTGTATTTAAAAAAGAACTTTTTATACAGTATGCAATGTACGTATGACATACATATATTATAGCGTATTTGATTATACAGGCAAATTTGTGTATAGCAATAATATGTTTTTAATTACAAAAGTAATTTGAAATGTTTTATTTATGATGCATAAACTAGAAAGGGGTAACAGTATTAAGCAGTATTTACATTACCATTTACTGATTGCACGTCACGTTAGTTATCAAAAGCCTAAAAGGAGGGTTTAAAAAGTTTTAGAATGCCTGTGTTGTATATTTAAACAGGTCTAAAATAAATTAAACTAAATTATTATTTTATTTGTAACTAACTTTTTTTAAATAGCGCTTGGAATAAACATAAATATGTTATAACCCATGGGATTACTCGAATAGAGTGAAAGGTGTATGAAAGCTGGGTTCAATTTCAAACAGATCTCCCTTAGGAGAACTACAACGTTGTTAATCCGTCCTCTAATTTGTAACGCGTGGCAGTGTACATTTAGTATATTGCTCGGTTTGTAGGAATTGCATTTTGTCTCTAAGTTAGTGAAATTTAGACGATTTACATTAGCAGTCAAGAAAAACGTTGTCTAGATATTAAATATATCTCTACTAATATTAGGAATACAGACACAGGAGTATAGTGTCTAAGGAGGAATGGTTAAACAAATTCTTATCCCTGTATTGGCTACTGTATATCAATAGGTCTAAGTGGTCCAAAGCTCATTATTTTAAAAATGTCAGCGTTTATAGTAAGCAATATGAAGAACTTATATTATTATTTGGGTTAAAGCTATAATCTGCATGCATATTTTTCATTAATATATATGGGCTGTGAGTAAATAAATAGTAATTAACTTAGCATAATTATCGCAAAGCCAAGTACTTTAATTTAAATTTTTCAACTTAGTTGGAGACATAGGGAAATGAAAATGATACTTCATTACAGTAGTACAATTAAATCGAGTTTACAACAGACAGACTGAAGGTAAGATCTTGTTATGTGTATCACGAGACATTCGTACATTTCTATCAAGGAACCTATTCTACTTGTATCCTGCAAACAAATGCCTTTAATTTCCTTCTTGGTTTGTTTATGGTACCCAATCTGGTACTCAATGGTGTCAAGGAATTTATTTTTTACTCCAATAACTGCCCTGGCCAAAACAGAAATCGTATCATGTACAGTATGTATTCAGCTATGGCGGAAAAACTGAGTGTAATGATCACTCCTCGCTTTTTAGAAAAAGGGCATACACAGAATGAAGGTGATTCTATGCATGCACTAATTGAGAGGAGGAGCAAGAATCAAACCATTTATGTTCCTGAACAATGGGTCATGCTCATACGGATGGCTAAGTCAAGTGGAGAAAAATATATTGTTAAAGAGGTATGTCAAAAAGACATTGTAAAATGTAAAGATCTGGTAACATTTGATAACAGGAACTGGCAGATTGATATAAATGGAGAAAAAATTAAGTGGAACTGTATAAAGGAAGTTCATATGGGAAAGGATAGCCCTACAACACTGACTTTAAAATATAACCATACTGAGGAGACATGGTTTGTACTTGATCTGTACCATAAGCACACTGGAAGCAGAAGAAATATTGAAGACTTAGTTTTAGGACCTGCTTACAAGTCTAAGTTAGCAATAACAACTTCAAAATTAAAGATCTGTTATCTTTGTGCAATGGTATGCAAATTCTAGTAATGTACCAACATTTTTTTAGAAAACTAAAACATAGCAAGACCACCACAAGTGTAGAAAGTGATTGTGAATAGAGTTGTATTTATGAATACTAAATATTGTGTATTCAGAATTTGTTGTATTCCAATTTAAAACAGTTTTATGTTTCTATAAGGTTTAAATATTGTTTGAAGTAGTAATTTGAGCCGTTTTAAAGCATAAAAACTACTGTATTCTGCATTTTGTATGTAATATAAATCATAATTTGTTTCTTAATAGTAAAATAATGTAGCTTTATATAGATTTAATCATGAAAATGTGTCCTTAATAAATAAAATTAACTGTTCCTTTCTAAAACAATAACTTTTACTCATTGTATTACCCGAGTCAAAACAGTGAAGATGAAATTTCTTCCATATAAGAACATCTTAACTCAAGATACGACGTTCTTATTTGGAAAACTGTGGGTAGAAGATAAAATTTCTTCCATATAAGAACATCTCAACTCAAGATACGATGTTCTTATTATACATTAACTGCAAATTTCATTTAAATCTAGTAAAAATGCTATTGTATTGTATTTCATTGTTATTATATCTTATAAAATTACGATTTGGAATTTTATATTTTATAATAAAGTATATTACGTTATATCATTTATATAATATTTTGTAATATAATTATTATTTTATAATACATGTATTATAAAACAAACTATTATGATAGTCATAATAAAATACACAATGTGGTAAATGAATCGTCCATGGTATAAAATCATTGCGCTTATTCGCGATCTTAATAACACTCTTCACCTATGCTATAAGTCGAACTGAGGAAGATTGTTTGTACCCAAGGAAGTTTTACAATAGAGTCACATCAAAGGGACATTGAATAGTAATAGCCAGCTGGGCTAAAAATGTGAGATGGGTGGCGGGAATATGTGGCATATTATGTTGAGAAAGTAGAGCTCATGATTGAGCATTCTTGGGTAGGTGGTAGCTCTTATGAAAGTTTCAATGGGGCCATGGTTATTGATTGTGGGGTCAGCCAGGATGTAGGGCTTCGTCGCCCACTGGAGGAATTCCGAGATAGTTGTGTGCGTGGTGGATCTACATATATTTTTTTTACAATATGTAGACCATAGTTAAAGAGAAATGTGTGACCTGAAAACCATTTCACTTGACCTTGCCGTTGTATGGAAAGAAGTTTGAGAGAGAACTACTGCGGGTTCCGGCAGACACGGTTGGGCTATGGGGTGGTTGCCCTAGACACCTGAGAGTGAGATTTTTGACCTTAAGGATCATCGTGAAGTAGAGTTAATGTCTTTTTAACACGTGGCACAAGGGGCACCATAGTTGCAATAAGAAAGAGCGTTTGTACCCAGAAATAATACACAATGGTTATTGGCCTTCACTATAATTTTATGTCAGCTTCATGAAAACAGAATAGATGAACACTATAGACAGGCTGCATACAGACAATGCAGGAGAGGCTACCAGGGACTTACGTCTTGCGAGAACTCCGCGAGGCAGAAGTAGAGTGCTTGAAGATGTGAATCTTTAGGACAAAACTAATGTTTCAAGGATAGATTGGCTTAGGTCTAGTATAGAAATAATTTATAACATGTGACGTTCAGTGAAGATTAAAATCCTCAACTTACGGATATCACGTTAAGTAACTTTATGGTATCTTAAACAAAAGGTAGGGTGTGAACCTTCCCACCGTTGGTAGGCATGGGCCGAAAGTAGTAAAGATTTTTATCAATCGTTGATGAAGCTACGTAACAAATCTGTAAAGAGGAGATAATTCGGTTATGTTAGGAATCAGGGTTTAAGAGTATTTTCATAAACATATTTAACAAATGCACGCATTGAGTTTACCTGAGTTGTTTATATCTTAAACGCTTTTCTAAACATTAGTTGTATATAGCTGTGAATAAAAGTTCTCTTAATTCGTGTGTTAAAAATAGATATGAAATTGCACTACTCTACGATACAGTGGCCTGATTTCTGAAACCAAACAAGTGAAAATAAACTGTCGGAATAAGCCACCGTTTACTTACAATTTATGATATATCGAATTAATCTACTTCCCTTTATATTTATATTTAAATATGGTCATAACAATAGCTGAAATATACAAATATATTGGTTAGCTTGTCCAGGTCCTTAAGTGTAATATGTATATTGGAAAAATTTATTTATTAACTTCAAAAAACCCATACTTTCAAATTACAGTATATTAGTTTCGTAAGGTACACACGCGGAGGTTAGGATGAATAAAACTTAAGATACGTTCATACTAGAAAGTACAGCGAGGAACTCTGAATTTGGTTGTTATTACCTTACCACCTTACTACCTTGAGTAAGTTATTTATTTTTAGTACATATAAGTTGTAATTCCATTTTGTTTCTTTAATTTGTATCAAATGGAATGTCCAAAAATAAAAAGAAAAAATATTGTTCACTTGCACATTTCCTTTAAACTATGCTGCAGCAAAAATAGTTTGATAGTCGTAAATTAGCCGCAAATATTACATGTAATATATTTTTTGTTAATAATAAATTGTACATTCTTAAATGATTATGAGGCTGCATATTTTTTATTCTCTATCAGTCAATCTCTTAGATCGTTTGTAATAATATGATAACAGCTCTAATGATTTAAGGGAATACAACAGAGTCCATCGATTATACGTGTTGTTAACCCACAAAAATATTCAAGGACAAACACAAGATGTCTGAAATTAGGTCGGAAAATATATACGGTTACATGAATAAGTTGCATATATACATCGAGTGTAAACACACGTATACGATAAAGGATACTAATATGAAGTAATAGCATAACGCATTACGTTACTGAAGGAAACACGTTTTTTCTGGGCAGGTGTTACTGATTTTTTTTATCACTCAACGATGAGAAATGTCTAGAAAAATATTTCATGATATTTATATTTTATTCGCTGTTTTACTATCGTCAAAAGCAAACTTAAAACTAAGAATATAATGGAATATGTGAATACTCCGATAATTTGAAATCTGTTAAAAAATCTTTCTTTTTGAATGGATTTTTGACGCCCAAAAACACGAAATTTGGTACAACCAGAATTTAGAATAAGTTCCATACAATGGCAGATGGCTATTCCAGTCACCAATATTTCTATCTTTTGCGAATAACGTCACTAATACAAATACTCCAATCTTTCTTCTTAAATGTAACATGTAATGGTTCTATTTTATTACTTTGTTTATTAAAAACTCAGGTAATAAAATTAACAACTTTTAAAACGAGTTTGAAACGAACAACGATAACATTGCATTGCAATTGCGGTTTTTGTTAAGCTAATATTACTTTCATTGAGCTACTATTACAATATCATGCAAAGTAGTTTCTACCGATTATCACTTCTGTCGTTGTTTTACATCTCATGAATATTAATGTACGCTACGCGTAAAGGTTTTTGTGACAAAGTACATTGAAAATTTCAAACTGCACGATTTTCAGAATCAGCCATAGTTAGCTTTTACCATTCGGTACGGATCTTAGAAGGCACACATATTGTACCTATTGGCTAAGAATGTTGCTCAAAATGAATATTTAGTATTATATCACGTTAAAAATACAATATATGAATGCTGTATTTAAATGCTGTAAAACCTTCAATTTAAATAAATATAAACGTAAACGTAATAAATAATTAAAAATTTATATATTATTCCTTTAATTAGAATTTAATAACACACACAGTTGTAGAAAATATATATATATATATATATATATATATTGTATTTTAAAGTTTCTCTACTTTAAATTTATTACTGATTAGATCAATCTGTAAAAAAGAAGGACGATTTTCACTCATTTTGATAATATTTTTATTCAATGGCCTAACTGCAATCAATCTTTAGTTTTTTTCAGGTCGATACCAGTAACAAAGGTTACAGGGTGGCCCTCATTCAACGCATACGTAACAGGTTATCTGTCATTATATATGCTATTGATAGGTAATGTAATTAGTAGCTTAGATAGATTAATGTTCTTAGATATATGTAATTCTAAGCTGACTTGTACCGGAAAATAAAGCACAAAGCCGGAGAAGAAACGTTTTTCTTTCATCTGGGTAATAAAGAAATGCAAGACTTACATAGAGGACTACAATTTCGTTTTTGTAACCGACGATCAGACGTTGAAATGGTTAATAAAATTCCAGCAAATTAAGGAGGCCCAACTCTATGAGAATACGTCGACAAATGGGTCCGATGTTAGGTAAAATGACCGACAGTTTTTAACGTAAATAATCTTTACGTCCAAGGTGCAGGATATGTAATGAAAAAAGATCGACTAGTAAAAATTTGTGATCTCAGGAAAGACAAGCTACAACTTCCACAATTCGTACCAAAGTGTCAATTGTGTTCAAGAAGGACATACATATATCCGATACCTTGTAAAGCAATTAATAAATCTATCTCTTTTAACAGATATACAATTAAAGTTTTCCTTGGATTTAAAAAAGAGTTCAACTCCCTAACATAAAGTAATCTGTTAAATAACACGGATCCAATTGCAGTACGTAGTGGGTTGTTACATGTCTCATATAAAAAATAGTTTTTTTAATAATTCTCAAAAAAAGTAATGCCGAATAAAAAAATAATTAACGAAGAAAATTCAAAACCGAAATAGTTTTTCACTTTTTATTGTTACATCAATAAAATTAACAATCAAAGGAAAACTATTGATTACTTCATAAATTATTTGGAATTCACTGTTAAGGATTTTTTAAGAAGTAATAATTAACATTTTTCCAAATACAAGATTAAAGCATTAAACTGATTTATCTTAAGAAAATTCATTAAGTTTAAAATTTAAATTTATCAGCAATGATATCTGATAAACTTAAATATATTACCTAAAAGATTTCATCCTGCAACTACAAAAGGAAAGAAGTACCTAACAAAATCTAGCTATATTGAAGTACAGTACATTATAAGCAATTTGTATAAACATTCTCGTTAATTATTTCAAAATTAAAATGCCACAATTTTCTTATGCCACTGGAATTTTATCCTACTGAGGATATGTACGTCTCAATGTACAAACCGATAAATACAGAATTAGAAAATATTGAAGATATGTGCATACTATTTTCTCTTTTTTTATTCAAACTTACAGTAAACTTATTCAATTTGAAGATTTTTTTACATCTTCATCAAACAGAAGTTGAACAGTAAGTGCCGCTATAGGTAGAAAGTTAATGGAAGGAGTAAGGAAGAGACATGATAGGAACCAATACTGAATAACATGTTTTTACCCGTGATTGTATTTCATAATACTAAAATATTATTGGTATAATAATCTATGATCCTAATTTTAATTAAATCACTCTGTGGCGTTTAATCTAGGCCGCATGTTTATATTCTGTATACAATTGTTAATTTCAATATTTAAAGACTTTAAATAACATTTTTATTAATATACCATAAAAAAGTGTGTTTCTTTCATAATAGGGTCTAAGGCACCTGAACGTTCTAGAATTTGTTTTAACATGCCTTATGATCAGGATGTAGTAATGGTTTTCATCTAGATTCGTATAGTATTCAGAGGAAAAACTTTGAACAATATGTCAGCGTCCACGCAGGCTATGTTGATTTGTGTAAACTGCAGAAAGCAGAGGAAAGTCTCAATATCTGAAGTTGATGAAAAACAGACCAACTTTTAACCTCCAATCCTGATGACAATTTAGAAGTTATTGTCTAGGTGTACAGGAGGCAATTCTACCCAAGTTTAATTTTCTACTGGACATTAGGTAAAACGTAGACAGCATAGAAACATCAATAAATTTTGTATCGTAAAAGTACGATTCTTCAGTTGCATAAGTTATGGCTTTGTGTACTGAAAAGGAGAACGGAAGGCTAGAGTGGAGGTTTCGGAAAAAATGATAACAGGTATATAAAAAATTTTTAGTACAATACCCGATGATTTTAAAGATCTAGAATAGTATGGAAGACGGTTAAACCTAGAGATTCAAGGCGTGAACGTGGTTGGCCCAATGAAAAAGAGGCAATTCTCGCTGTCTTAATCTAAAATATAGCTAAGGACGTCAGTTTAAACCACAAGCCTGAGGACATTCATCTGGCGTATATTCTTCAGAAGAGGAGTGATGGAAAGCACTGAACAGTCATCGTTCAGGTTTACTCTAAGAGACCTTGGCTGACGAAGAATGGCAAAGTTCGATAACGTGTATTTGAACGCGAACCTATGTCCCCAGTACAGAAATTTCCTTAAAGAGGCAAAAAATAGAGCTTAGACTCATGATTATAGTTGGGGTAATATGGTTTAGTAGTAGGTGAATACTGTCAGTGAAAGGAGAATATGACCGAGATGTGTTAGTATTTTAAAATTTGAATTATATTAAAGAAATAAACTTAAATGTGGTAGGTATAGTAAGCATAATAGTCGTAAAGTGACAAGAAAGTTTGTGTCAAAAATCTAATAGTAAAAAGTAATTGTAATAGATGAAGTCATTGAGATACGCATGTAAACTTTGGGATGAATATGAGATTTGTAAGGGCTTTCTCAAATACTTAGTTAAAGGAATAGAAAACATATAACAGGAAAAGAAAATTAGTCAATATAAATCTTAAATTTTACATTGTATGTAAGTAAAATGTTTGAAAATAGCTGCAGAAACAATATCTGAACCCTTATCAACTCATATTAATGCCTCAATTTTCCGATGGGAATTTCCGAACTTCTTGAAAAAAGTACAATCAGTCCAATGTTCAAAAGTTAATCCAAGACGGAAAACAATACATAAGTACTGCCTCTAACTCGCAAAAAGTACATGCTCCGCCGGGACTCGAACCCGGATCTCTCACTTGCCGGGTGAACGTGCTACTATTACACCACAGAGCCCTCACTTTTTACGATTCAATTATTTTGTACTTGGCCGTTTCTTTCACATATGTGTTTAAATAACCAAACTAACATATGATCGAAAGACCAAATACCTGCCAAATGACTTCTGTTTACATTCATTAAATTTGTATAAGTGGCAATAGCTTAATCAATAAATAAGTTCAATATTTATTAAAATTAAATTAGGATATTGCCACCATATGTATATATTTAAACCAAGCTAGGCAATCAGAATGTAGCATCACTTGATAAATAATAAAAGTTATTATATCTTCTAACAACGGTACATTTTATTAATTTTAACTAGTAGATGCTGTTTTAAAGAAACAGACAGACGGTGACGGTAATTGGAAAGATATAGACTATTAGTTGCATGCGTTCGATTTTTTATATATTTCACAAAAGCAACAATAGCCTAAAGTTTATGTGGAGAGATTTGTTTATACCCTGTATTGTATATTATAATACAGCATACACGTACATCGAGACCCAATGTTAGTTAATAAACTGTACAAGGTTTATTATTATTTTAAACTTAATATTTGTTTTAATACTTACATAAACATGTAACAGTTTAATATGATATTTATTTTGTATGTATATCAATTCATTTTTATTTACAGGAAATAAAAACAAGTATCTAATATATCAAGGTTGAATTTTACAAGGGAACCTTAACTTAATATGCATACTGTTAGTTTTTCTGTCTGAACAATATTGTACACTCCAATTGGAGAGAAAGTCACGTTTCACAGTATCAATACTTTGAATGATGAAATGTCTGCTCTGTTGTATTCCGTTGACATTTCGTTGCATATTTCATGTTTTTATGGCCGATGCAATTACACTCGTTCGGCTGGAAAATAAATGCTCACTTATTTTTGTTTTCAGAACAGCCTTTTTGTTTAATAATCAGCATCTGCAAACTAATTACTATATAGAATGATTCAAGCAATCATTACTAAATAATTAATACGAATTAAAACGATTATCAATGAAATGTTAATTGCACTATATTTTATATTATTTGGCTTATATGTTTACAAAAGGTACAAATGATTACAATACCCATTTTCTCCGGGTATTTAGTCAAAACAACTTACTTTACATAGCTTTTTCCATCTACTGACTAACTAAGCTGAAAATAAAGTTATTATATACGACTAATGGAGTAATTAAATACTGTCATATACGCCCAAGCTAGAATATTCTGAGAATTAGGGTAGTTTAAAATATACAGAAATATAAAATAATATTTTCATAGCATCTAAAGTTAAGTAAACTTTTAGGCATATTTCATATTAATTTGCCTGTTGCAATAACACGTATGTTAAATTTTTCGGGATATATTTTTATTTTCTCCAACCATGATCCCAAGAACTAAATATTTAAATTTAGACGAAAATCTTAATATAATTTTATATAATTTGTATGAATGGGTTTATGCAAAACAGAGTTTTACAAACACGATAACTTCCGTAATTTATTGTAGATACAGACTAAACTTGGCAAAGAAACATTTTCAAATGTCATAGAGGGATTGCTAAGCTTTTTAAACTAATAATAGAATTCTAAATGGGAGCTATTTTCTAAAAAGAATTAAGTAAAATAATTCTAAACCTTCATCCATAGTGAAATCATTTGATAAAATTAAAAAAAAAAACTTGTTTAAACTTTTGTATCTTTTGTAGATAAAAGATAGCGACCATACAATGTTTTTAAAAGGTTAGTTTAAATGTAAGTTATTATGCATCGTTGAGCAAATCATGCAAGTATTTTAGATTTTTTAATGATTCACAATAGTTTTTAATACGTATTACTTTTTATAATTTCTTCTGGGTATCAGCCCAATAAGCATTTAGTAATGTAAACTTAATTGTAATACTTGGTACAGAACAAGTATTAGCATATAAATTGATGACTTCGTGAGACAATCTTAAATAATAAATTGTTTCAAAAAGACAACCATCTGCATTTTTTGAAAATTTTTACTGGAATAATAGGTGTTTTAAAATATTAAGTAGTACAATTGATCTTTAACAATTTTCTGTATTTCATTTATTTTTCTGATACTTAAGATTTTAAAAAACGAAATTATTATTAAAATTTTTAAGGTTATAAAAAGTCCTTTCGGCATTATAATAACTATAAGTATTTGTTTAAATAGCTTAAGGGGAGCGGGAAGGCAAAAAAATTGAATTTTTTTAGTTTTCTGTTTTTTTTTCATCTTTTGTACTCAGACTTGTACAGTTTCAGAAAATATAACACTTTTTGTTGCAAGATTATCCTAAGTACGCAAAAAAAATTATTTACGAAGTAACTACCGGCGCTTTTGGCATGACATTTTACTCCACACTGTGAACAACTTTTATATAGTACAACCTGTGTTGTTACTGATGCAGTATTTTTACCAAGTGACATAATGGCCACAATTAAACAAATTTATAAGGATTTAGCAAACCCCGAACTTCTAAAAAAGTGCCTTTACCAAAAAACTCAAAATCCTAACGAAAGTTTTAATAACGTAGCGTGGAATAAAGTCCCCAAAAATGTGTTTGTGAGACTGAACACTTAGGTGTGCTGGATGCAGTGCTAAGTTTCAATGATGGATTTACCAATAAGTTGGATATCTACAATGAATTAGGCCTAACTTTGAGTAAAAACTCAGTGCTCGCGCTTCGTGGTTTTGATGTTTTGCGACTCAAGAAAGCCGACAAAGCTGCACAACTAATGACCAAGGAAGCCAGAACAGCTAGAAAAAAGGGAAGACTGGTTCTAGAGGAGGATCAGGAGCATGCTGATGGCCCTGCCTATGGTGCTGGGATGTTCTAAGCTAGCTAAAGTATTTTTTTTTTTTCTTCTGGTTTGCTCAAAAGAGCTAATATATAATATATATTAATTATTCAATGTTAATGGAGTGGGATTTACATTAATGCTGTGTATTTGTTAGTTTTAAAAGAGGAATGTGATAATTAAGGGAGTGAATTTAAAGGACAGGGCTCTTTTGGAATCTTCATGGCTAGGGGTCCATCAGGCCAGCTTCCTAACCCGAAAAGATTTGGACCTCGGTTTTGTTTTTTATTTTGTTAAGACTCCCAGGTAGGGTAACAATTATGTGACAGAATGGAAGAGATGATGGTTTTTATGTTTAAATGTCTTTTTTAATTTTAACAAAAAATGTTCCTAGTTCCTTATATATATTCAAATCATTGGTTTTAAGAACATCCTTTATGTCATAGTTTACATGTTTGAACTTACCTGATATTAGTTTAAAAACATTCTTTTCTAGCATATTCATAATGTGGACATTGTAGTACTACATGGTTTATTGTTTCTTCTACACCTAAAGAACAGTTTAAGCATAATGGAGTAAAGTATTTTTTTATTGCAAACAACTTACTGTTAACTCTGGCATGGCCCAGTCTCAAACGAGATATTGTGACGATTTCCTTTCTTAATAGTTTTACTATTTTTAAACCAAGGGACATAACTTACCTTTTTTACAATATTTCTATACCAGTGAGCTTTTGGAGTTAATTCAAAGATTACCTGATAGTGTTCCATCCCCTTTCTTTTCCTTGCTACTTTAAAGTCCTCCAAAGGGACATTAATTTCTGGAATTTTTACACCTGTCGTTATTGCATCCCTGCTAAATGATCTACTCTTTCATTAAAGTCCAGTGAGACATGTCCTGGAATCCATACGAATACTATATTTTTATTCAAGGCTTTCAACTCATATACTATGCTTATAATTAATTGGTTTTTACTCTTATCTTTGCTATAATTAGATATTGCTGTAACAGCAGCTTGAGAATCTGTACATATAACTACGTTATCATATTGGATTTTTTTTGATAAATTGCACTGCTTTATATATAGCTATTAATTCGGAACTATAACTAGACATATATTTGCTAAGAGAATACAACGCAGTGGTATTGGTCCGAGGAATCAGGAAGGCAGCGCCACAACCATCGTCAGTTTTGGATCCATCAGTATAAACATAAACATAACCTAAATATGATAGTGACATTTTTTCTAACCACAATTGTTTTAGAGTTTCTTTACTCGTATTCTTTTTACTTACTTCTAAATTTGTTAATCTAGTATCGCCTTTTACACTATTTTCTTCCATAAATAAAGGTAATTCAAAATCCCAGTCATTTTTAAATCCTTCAGTTTCCATGATGTTAGGCATCATTTTCAGTTACATTATTAAATGACTTTATAAATAAGGGTAACTTTTTCTTTTGCCAATAATCACTATTTTGACTTAACATATTTAAGTAACACATATTTCTAAATGCTGGATGACTGTTTTCTAAGAGTATCTTATATACTAAGTTATCTGTAAGAATACTTCTTCTGATTCCCAATGGCATCACAGCGGCTTCAGCTTGTAGGGCTATAACTGGTGTGGAGCAAAAGGAGCCTAAGGCAAGTCTGAGTGCCTGATTTTGAATTAAAATCTAGTTTACCCAAATTACTTTTTGATACATGACCAAACAATGCACAACAATAATCTAATTTTGATCTTATTAGGCTTTTATATACTTGTATGGCGAAATTAGGGTTGCAGCCCTTTGTTCCACAAATAATAGACTTAATAATATTAAGATCTTTAGAGCCTCTATTTACTAGGTCCATAATATGTTGTTTAAAGGTTAATTTATGATCCAGTATAACCCCTAAGATCCTAACGTTATCTCTAATTGGAACCAGGTGACCATTAATTGTAACTTGTTCAATATTGTCTTGTCTTTTCCTTGAAAAACATATAGTGTTGCATTTTGATTCATTAAAATATAATTGTAGGCTATCAAATGCAGTAATCAGTTTGTTAAGTGCACACTGTAAGTTTTTACTTACCAATTCTCCTTTTTTGTGTGAAAAGTATATGACTATGTCATCAGCATACTGCAAGGACTTTATTTCATTGGGTAGACTTACATTAATTAGAGAAATATATATAGCGAATAACAATGGTGATAGCACACTACCTTGCGGAAGGCCCCTTGTTGTAGTCCTGGATACAGATATATAATTACTTGATACATTTACCTGTCTGTCAGTTAGCCAGCTATGTAGGTACCTTATAAATTTACTAGGAAAATTAAGTCTAATCATTTTATTGCATAGCTCAGGAATGTATACATTGTCATATGCTCCAGTGATATCAAGTGAGGCTACCATGGTTGTCTCATTATATGTTAAAGCTGTTAAAATATCAGACATAAAATTTACAAGGTAATCATTACAGCCTCGTTTTCTCCTAAATCCATATTGGGTTGGGGGGGATCACTCTTAATTTTTCAGAGATCCATTCTAGCCTATTTTTTATCATTGTATTCATTGAAGCCTATATGAAGTTTCTTGTAGCTTATCTTTAGTTGGTTTAAGAAGGGCTATTACTTTGACTCTTTTCCATTCTTGCGGAATATTTGATATTCCATTCCAGATGTCGTTAAAAATACTTAAAATAAGTTCTAGTGCACTATCAGGTAAATACTTTATCATTGTATAACTTACCCCATCCATTCCAGGAGATGTTATTTCTGGTTTTAGACTTAATGGCTAACTTAATTTCATTTATTGTAAAGTTTTTTCCAATGGGCTATTTGTCAAAGGGAGATTTGGACTATGCAATTCATTGTAGTGGGGTACATAATCAGCTACAATGTGTTTTATAAATTTTTCACAAAGTTCATAGTTGTTTTGTATTTCATTTTGTTCAGTTAGGCTATTATTATTGTGTAATTTTTTTAATTATTCTCCAAGCAAAAGATGTGTTTTTCTTATCATCTATTTTACTACAAATATCCTCCCATCCATATTTTTTTTGCTAATTGTATTTCATTTCTCGCTTTAAGTTGAGCCATTTGAAAGGTGTGATAATTTTCCACTGTCATATTTTGTTTAAATTTTTTGAAAGCCAATCTACGGTAGGCTACCGCCATTGAACAGTTTTCATTCCACCACATTTTGGGTTTAAATCCTTTTTGCATTTACACTCGGCTCCTTATGTCTGGGAACAGATTTATCTATTGCTAGGCTTATTGTATTATAAAGTTCCTCAATTTTACTTTCTGTTGTTAGGATCTCTAAGTTTTTGAGATAGTTATCTATATAAGTAGCATATTGTCCCCAGTTGGCTTTTTTAAAATTTCTTTCATTACTACTACTTATATTAAAATTAACAGTAGTGGCTTCCTTCTTAATTAAATTAACAGTATCAAAAGATATGTGTATTGGAAGATGATTACTGCCTAAACAATCCATTACTTACCTCCCAAGAATTAAGTATAGAGTGCAATTTGGGTGTGGCAAAAGTTAAATCCAAAGTAGATGACTGATTGGTATAGTGTTGGAACTGTAGTGCCCTGGTTATTATTTAATAATATAAATTCAGAATTTGTGTAAGCATTAAAAATATCATTACCCCTAGTGTCTGCTTTGGCAGCACCCCAGTAGGGGTGATGTGCGTTCCAATCCTCCGCATAATAAGCAAAAGCCTATATTTTTAGAAAATAAGTTGTCTTGCCAAAAATTTTTTTGTACTTTCCTATTTGTACAATAAATATTGTATATGGTTATAGGGGCACTAAAATTATTTATTGTTATTGCTAATAGTTGCATGTTATCAGTATTATAACTTATTTTCTTGCTAAAGGTGATATTTCTATGAATAATAAAAGCTACTCCTCCATAGATAGCCATCAGACCTATCTGTTCTAACAATATTATAATTATTATCTAATAAAATGTCTGTACTCTGTAGCCATGTTTCTTGTAATACACCTATGTGTATTCTATTGGTATTAAAAAATTTGTATGATCTCTGGCCATTTAGGTTTTAGAGATCTCACATTAAATTGAATAATGTTTAAACTCATTTATTTCCATATTCCTTCAAGTACTATGTGTGGTGTTTTTTTTAAATTACCTGTTGTACTGTTGAGTTTTTCCCTGTCTGTCTGGTGGAACTATACTCTGGATTTTTTTTAGGCTCATCTTCATTTAAATATGATTGTAATACCTCATCTATCTGTATTTTAGTTTTAATATTTGAACTTTGGATTTTCTTCCTAATTTCAGTAATTTTTTCACTGATTGCTGCTTTCAATTTAATTTTTTCTTGTAATGTTAGTTTGGAACTGAGTTCCTTATTAGTTGCCATATTTGTTTGATTTTTATTTATACCTACACCACCCTGCTTACCTGATATAGGATTTTTTTTAATAGCGCCTGTGTTACTTATTTTTCTAGATCTGGAGTTGCCTATTTTGATGTATGAGCTGTTATCCTGGCCTTCCTCATGTTCTTCTATTTCCTCTATCTCTCTTAGGCTATTAAAGCTATTAGTAGTGGATATATTGTACTTACTACCTGTCTCTGTCGGGGTTAAATTTTCTTAGTGTGTTGTTTTTTAAGTTTGGGTAGCTTACTTTGTTTGTAAAATCTAAGTGAGATTTTGTAACATCGACATAAGTTTGTAATCTAGCGTACTTAGTTTTTTTTATAAGTAATCGGAAAGTACTTACTAGCAGTAAAGTAATCCTCCCGCATAGTGCTCATGCGCTCCTTTATTTGTTTTTTGCCTTATATATTCAGGACACTGCCTGGAGTTACTGCTATGAGGGCCATAGCAATGCACACATTTTTTTGGCTTGGAGCACTCTTCTGAATGATAATTATAACCACAATCCCGACAAACACGTGTTTTATTGCATGGCGAGTTCATTACATGGCCATAGGAGAAACAACGAAAACATTGTTTCACCGGAATTATATATGGCTCAATTTGCATCCTGACATAATTTAAATAGACTACTCCTGGCAGCTTGTCTGTTTCAAAGGTTATTTTCACAAAACTAGTGTCTACTAGAGATCCATTAACTCTTTTTTTAGTCTTTGTACGTCTAAAATAGGGTACTCACATTTTGTCTCTTGTAGGATTTCGTCTTCTGCAATATCTCTTTCAACAAATGCTACACCTATTGTATAAATTCTAGTTGTTGGTACAAATACATTAAATTGGGTCAAGTGTACTGATGTCACTATGTTATTAGCCGCAAGATAAGATTTACAGGTTATAACTAAATTCTTACCTGCTCTGGTGATAAAATCAACATCGGTATGATGGGATTGAATTATTTTGCCTACACGAAAAGGATTGATTTTTTGTTTGTTTTTGTCTTGAACAATTACTTCAAAAGGACCAACATTCCACTCATTATACAATCTGACAATATGTTGTTTTTTATTTTGTGAAAAGTCTGGTACAGGATTGTCTAGTTTATTTTGGCTTATTACCTCAATAGGGTCATAAAATATTTTCTGTCTGATCACGTTTTCTTTTATTTTGTGTCTCAGTTACGTCCATGTTAAGTTCAGAGTAATTATGGTCAATAATAGAACTTACCGCTATTTTGATCTCGTCACCCTCCGCATTTTCAACATTCATGTTGTCTGGGTTGGCTAGACCTGCAGACATGTCAGGTCCAGCCGTAACAGGTTTGTGAAAAAGTTACCTCTCTCTTTTGATATTCTATAGACTAAGAATATGTTTAAAATGTATAATATAAACTAAAAATTTCACTGATACAAAACAAAAAATAAATGTTAATTTTTTACATACTTAATACTATATTTACCACACAGTGACAAACAAGGGATGGACACTAATCTCACGAGGCTGCAAAGAAGTTCTTTAACAGTACGTAGACTACCTATCAGAATGAACGGACACACACGAATGAGAGCTAAAGTAAGTACAGTACCTAGTTTTAAATATAACCGTCGTTTCCCGAAAACTGTGTTTTTTTTAAACAAAGGTACATTTTTCTCAAAAACCAATGGAGGTATGGCAACCAATTTTTTTTCACTTATAAAACACCTAATTACCTAACCATGGCAACAGAATTGATAGTGTAGCACAACACACTAGCTTCAAAACAATATTTGTGTAAAAAAAACTAGAAATTTTAAATAACTTTAAAAAAAAAAATCTAAATTATCTATTAATTTATTTTTAATTTTTACCATTGTGCTTCTGTAGTTAGATAAATATCATAACAATTCACACACAAAATTGAAGGCCTATAAATTTAATGGTTCCTGAGAGAAGTGTACCTAAATTTGTAAATTTAATATGGTCGGTATAGGGCCTTCCCGCTCCCCTTAAGACATTCCCAAAATATATATACAATTTTGGAAATTTTATATATATGAGGGACTCTAAATTATGAGACAAATAAGTTATAAATTTCTTGTTTTCGTTCGTAAAATAACAAGAATAAAAGTGTGAATTGCATGTTACTTACTCGCATGCATATAATTTGTTATGTAAGATTTTCTTATTTTTAAAATTGATCAATATAAAGGAATAGTCCTAAAACTGCTATACAAATCAAAGGATATCGAAACATAAACGAATTTTGAGTGATTTCCTAGGAAACGTCCTTTTGTCTTTGGAAAAATAATTAGTTCAGTTTTAGTCACATTTTATTATTTTTTCGATATATATTAAACGCCTTAGGCTAAATCTCAGCCTAATAGATAGTAGACATTATTACTAAAGCAAATCTAGGGAAAAAGGAACTAACGAACATTCTAAGTGGTTTCCTGGGATATGTCAATTAGTCTTTGGAAAATTTTATTTTATTTAGTTTTGGTCACATTGTACTATTATACGATTTATTAATGGCCTGACACTGAATCTAGGCCTACTAGATAGTAAGACAAGTTTAATAATGCAAAGCGAAGGTTTTTGAAACATAAGTACATTTTAAGACGTTTACTATTTTATGATATATCAATATATATATATATATATATATATATATATATATATATATATATATATATATATATATATATCGTATGGGGGACAAAGGCAACTATCCATAAATAAATAAATTAAAAATTACAATTATTAAAAAGTACGTAAGAACAAAGTTCTTGAGTCATAAATTAAAAATAATATTAAAATCTCCCGTCACAAAGCTAAATCCAAATTACTGAGCCAGTTTAGAGACCCATCCTCTAAACCACTCAGACCAGCCAGACCACCAGAAAACAATCGCAAAGGGCAGTCGTTTACAATGTGCTCAATTGTCTGAGAGTTTGCGCCACAATCACACGTCTGGTCGTCAGTAATACCCCACTTGAATTTCCAGTGATTGCTTCTCCCAACCCCAGTTCGAAAACGATTCAATAAAACCCATTCCTTTCGAGGAATTTCCAAGCCACCCGCTGCTTTCGTAGGATCGGATATCAAGAACTTGTTCCGTCCATCGAATGATTCCCAGGATGACGCCCAGTTAGCATTAGGCGTAAAGTTCTCCTCTATCAACTAGGATGCTGTTCGTAGTGATGGCTTGCGTGATTTGAGCCGGCTATCTTGCTGAGGAAGGTCGCGCGTAACGGGCAATTCGGGATTGGACACGATCTTATTGAACTCTCTCAGAAGAGCCTCTTTGCGTCTAATCTCAGGTGGTGCTATATTGCTCAGCACTGGGAGCCAAGGTGTTGGTGTTGCCATGAGAGTTCCAGTAATTGTCCTCATGGCCCTATTAAGAACGACATCGACCTCTCGCACATGTGCACTATTAAGCCACACAGGAGCACAATATTCAGCAGCGGAGTACACAAGGGACAAAGAAGTGGTACGCAGTACTTTAGCGTTGGCTCCCCAAGTTGATCCAGCAAGATGCTGTACTATATTAGCCCTTGTTTTCAGCTTTGCTGCTGTCTTTTGAAGGTGACTTTTAAAAGTGAGAGATCGGTCTAAGGTAACTCCCAGATACTGCGGATGTTCATTATGTTTCAATTTGACACCATCAAGAGTTATATTTAACTTGTAGTTCGCCAGTCTGTTATTTAGGTGGAAACATGATACTTCAGTTTTATTAGGATTTGGATTTAGCTTCCAGGCTCTAAAATAATCTGCGAGGACTGAAAGATCATCAGTGAGTGCCTGTTCTGTTTTTCTTTATGTCATTATGTTGGTATGCTAAGGCAATATCATCCGCATAAATAAACTTTCTGGATAACGTTGTTGGGATGTCGGCAGAGTACACGTTGAACAACAAAGGAGCAAGTACTGAGCCCTGTGGAAGGCCGTTTTTAAGTTGCCTGAAAGAACTTTCCTCACGGCCAAGGCATACTTTTATAAGCCTGTCGCTAATCATTGAATTAAGAAGCCGCAGAAGGAAAGGGCAAGGAATTAGATTATAGAGCTTTACTAAAAGGCCTTTTCTCCAGACAGTGTCGTAAGCTGCAGTAAGGTCTATAAAGGCTGTAGAGGTTTTTGCTCTCCTTTCAAAACCATTCTCAATAAAAGTTGTTAGCGCAAGCACCTGGTCACAGCAGTTACGACCAGGTCTAAAGCCAGCTTGATCTATAGGAATGCTGGCATTGAGAATGGGAAATATTCTATTATAGATCAACCTCTCCAGCAGCTTATAACACACACTCAACAGGGCTATGGGCCTATAGCTCTCAATACGCTCTGGGTCTTTGTTGGGCTTCAAAACTGCGATTATTTTAGATCTTTTAAATGCTGCAGGCAGGTTACCTGTAGCCAGTATTTCGTTGAACACTGTAAGAAGCCAGTATTTAACTTTGATTCCTGAGTACTTTAGGAATTCTGGGAAGACATTATCGATACCGGCTGCCTTCCCAACTGACAGAGCGGAGATGGCCACTTCAATTTCATCAAGTTCAAATGCTCTCGATATTTCCAACGGAGCTTGCCGACTGCTTTTAAATTCGTTTAACTTGTAGTTAACCAGCTTGTCAGATGGGTGGCGAACTGACTTGGACAAAGCAACAATACGCTTTGCTATTGCACAGGGTTTCAATACCTAACGGTGAATCTCAGCTAACTAGACCGTAAGGAACTATTACTAATGCGAATTGAAAGATTTTAAAACATAAGTACATTTTAAGACGTTTCCTAGGAAACGTAATTTTTTGTTTAAAAAAAATAATTAATTCAGTTTTATTCCAATTTTACTTTATATTAAACGCCGAAAAATAACGCTGAGCGAACTAGATAATAGGATACTATTGCTAATTCAAATAAGTGGCTTCCTGGGAAACGTCTTTTATTCTTTGGAAAAAGAATTTATTCAGTTTTAGTTACATTTCCTTGTTTTAATATATTAAACGCCTAACACTAAATTTCAGATAACTAGATTTTAAGACAACATTACCATTACTATTGGTAATGAAAGGATAGTGAAAGTTACGAAAAATGTTAAGTGGTTTCCTAAAAAACGTCAATTTATTCTTTAAAAAATTATTTTATTCTGTCTTATTTTTTTCATTGTACTACTAAGCGATATATTTAAACACCTAAAGTTAAATCTCAGCCAATTATATAGTAAGACACCATAACAAATTACCAATACAAATTAATAATATTGAAACATAACAAGAATTTAATTAATTTCCTTCGGAACGATCTTGAACGTTGTATATGGTTTTCCTTGGAAACGACATTTATGCTATTGAAAAAAAATCTTTATTCAATATTAGTTATATATCACTATTTTAAAATATATTCAACACCCAACGCTAAATGTCAACTGACAAGATAGTAAGGGTCTATTACTAATGCAAATCGAAGGATTTAGAAAAATAAGTTCATTTTAAGAAAATGTAAAGAAGAAACATAATTTTTTCTTTACAAAAATAATTAATTCCGTTATTCCAATTTTACGTTATATTAAACACCTAAGGTTACCTCTGAGCCAACTAGATAGTAAGACATCATTGCTAATACAAATCAAAGATATTGAATTATAAAAACTTTTTAAGTGGTTTCCTAAAAAGATTCAAATTGATAACGAATATAACGAAAATGTTATGTGGTTTCCTAGGAATCACATATTTTTCCCGTCCTGGGTATGGCGTTAAACTGCCTCTTCCCACCTAACCATTCCCTAATTCCTACCAAATCCCCCTCCAGGGTCTATAATTACCCGTCCTCTGACCGTTGCAGTGCATGGCTCGCTGGGAGTGTTTAAGCCGGCACTAGATGCCCTATCTGGTGTCGGTGAGAGCTGATGTGAGCTTGTCTCTGCCGAGGCGTAAGTCATGTACTGGTCCAGAAGCCAGCCACTTCGGTCCTTGGTCAGGAAGTGTTCAGTAGGCAGGGGTGTCGGAGCCCCTGTTGCCACGTGAGAGACCAAGTTGTGCGCGTATTCCCGACTTGGTAATCGATGGAAACCGGGCCTCGGGGAACTGAGGTAGGGTTGTCCCCCAAACTACGGTTTTGTGGGACACCCGAGGGCATGCCCGCTCCCGGTGAATCGGCCCGCACTACTAAACACGATGCGCTGGTGACCTTATATATGGATACTCAAACCACCCCACCCTTAGGGCAAGAATTCGGAGTAAGAGATAACGATCCAGAGAAAAAGAGACAGTTGACGGTTTCTGAAAATGAATCATAAATAAAACAAAGGAAAGTGGAAGAAAAAGTAAACGCAGAAAATATGAACGTTCCATCTCCACTATACCTAATCGTTAGCCATAAGGATGAGGGCAAAACTCTAACGAAGGTTAGTCCTTTCTTAATAAACAAAGCTTTAGTTTCCTCAGGCGGTCAGTCTAAATCTGTAAGCAAACTGAGAAATGGAACTATCTTGGTGGAGGCTGCAAACTACATCCAAGCCAGGAAGTTCCTTCAGATGACAAGCTGTTTTGATCAGGTGGAAGTCGTCGTTCAACCGCACTCCTCACTGAACACCTCCAAGGGGATCGTCGTCTGCCGTGACCTGATGGAGTGTAGTGAGGAAGAACTCAAGGACGAGCTGCAATGCGAAATGGTAACCGATGTGGTCAGGATGCTTCGGACGGAGAATGGAAGAAAGGTTCCTACTCCTGGTCTAATCCTGACCTTTGCATTTCCCCAACCCCCAAAGATTATTAAAGCTGGATATTTATCCCTGACTGTACGGCCTTATTTCAAAAATCCTCAGCGGTGTTTCCGTTGTCAGAGATTCGGGCACTCTACTAAGACATGCTCGGGACCTGAGACATGTTCCCGTTGCGGCGATGAAGGCCACCAAGAAGACGGATGCAAGAACGACGTCAGATGCGTGAACTGCTAAGGAAAACACGCGGCCACCTCGAAGGAGTGTATACTTAGAGGAAAAGGAAGTATTAAAGATTGTTACTCTTAACAAACTCTCCTTTAACGAAGCCCGCAAAGAGTACAGATGAAGAATCGCTCCAACCCCTAAAAAAGGAGTCTCGTACTCTGAAGCTGCTTCAGCCCCAGTCCAATCCGCACAGTGCCCGTCATGTACCGCCTTGGAGGGTATGGTACTCAAATTAACAGAACAGGTTGCCGCTTTGGTTAAGCAGCTTGCAGCCGGTACCGGACAACATCCGTTGGCATCCACCGGTAATCCTTCTCAAGCAGTCCACACGCCCCATACTAAGTCCAACACACAAATTCAAGGTCGCCCAACAGTTACTCCTACTTTCAGAGATAAGGTGCAACAAAATACGAAACCCGCCTTATCTTTGGAAGAGAGGAAAAAACTCGCCGACAAAACTAAAAAAGAACATACAAGAAAAATCAGAAAACAGATCCAAATTCTTAGTAAAAAAGACTAATCTCTCCTCCTCCTCCAAATCCTCCCAATTATCACTTGATGATGATATAGTTGAGGACCCTTTGGAGATGCAGAGTTTCAGCCTGTTCATGGTAACTTCCGTCCCGTATCTAAATAAAGAAAAAAGATTACGATGAACTAGCACAAAAATAAAATATATAATATAATATAAAATGCTGTTACAATGGAATATTAATGGTTTGAGAAGCCACTTTGAAGACTTAAAACTACTTCTAAAGACAAGAAAACCTAAATTTATTTGCCTACAAGAGACTAAATTGTCTCCTCATACTCATTTCAAACAAAATGGTTATGACATCTTTCGCCTAGATCATCACCAAACAAATTGCCTGTGGAGGTGTGGCTATTCTAGCAGATTCTTCTGTTAATGCTAGAGCCTTGAACATCGTCACAAACCTCCAGGCAGTAGCAGTTTCAATCGACGTTCCTTTTAAATTAACCATTTGCTCCATATATATTCCACCTTCCCCTTTTGATTTATCTCTTGATGATCTACGTGATCTCTACAGCCAACTCCCGTCTCCTTTCCTGATGGTTGGTGATTTCAATGCACACCATCGCTCTTGGGGTTCCAGCCATTCTGATCGGAGGGGTAACATGGTTGCGGGATTGTGGGATGAAGTGGCAGCGGTCGTTTTCAATGACGAGTCGGCCACTTACATGTGCCCTAGGACTGGCATATGGTCGGAAATTGACCTGTCAATCTGCAGTCCGGTCGTGGCAACTCGAGTGCATTGGTCCGTACTTCCCGACCTGTCAAGGAGTGACCATGCGCCCATTGCCGTAGCTTTTCAATCCTTTCCGTCTTCGACAGGCAGGTGTCCCAGGTGGGAAAATTAAGATTTTCGAGTACAAAAATAACATAATTTCTCAAACTATTAATATCCAATCAAACGACATAAATACAGCCACTATATTATTTACATCCAATATTATAACATCCGCAGAGCGGAGCATTCCAAAATCCTCGGGTTCACCAAACAAACGCCAGGTTTCTTGGTGGTCTGAAGAATGTTCGGCGGCGGCTCTAAAGGAACGTCGAAAATGTTTAAGACAGTTCAAACAGATCACCGACTGAAGAAAATTTAAGTAGGTACAGAAGAGCACGGGCAAAAGCAAGACAGGTATTTAGACAGAGACGGCGGCAGTCCTGGCTGGACTACACAGATCGAATAAAACGAACTACTCCTGCTTCTGATGTTTGGAGGAAGCTTCGATCTGTTTGCTGTAAGACCTCTCCACCTTCTCTTTTTGCTCTGAAAAATGGTACCGATGTGGTAACTGATCCCTTGACAGTTTCCAATTTACTCGGCTCACATTTTGCGGAAACTTCAAAAACGTCATCTTACAATAGGGAGTTTCAAAATTTCAAAACAAATACAGAAAGACATCCTCTAAATTTAAATATTAATAACGACTCTCCTTTAGACCTTCCCTTTACCATTGATGAACTTGATTCATCACTAAAGGCGACATCAAATTCTGCTCCAGGTCCCGATAATATACATTATGCCATGTTGCGGAACCTGACGGAGGATGGAAAACAAGATCTTCTAAAATTATATAACAGAATATATTTAGAAAACACATTCCCTAATTCTTGGTGTCGTTCATACATTATCGCTCTCCAAAAACCGGGCCAAGATAGAACTTCTCCAGGAAGCTATAGACCAATTTCGCTTACTAGCAGTCTCTGCAAAGTACTCGAAAGGATGGTCAACAGACGTCTTGTTTGGTTTCTGGAGAAAAATAACCGTCTTTCACCTTCCCAATGCGGATTCCGACAAGGCCGGTCTACAAGTGACCATCTACTTGCCTTGGAATTGGCAATCCTGAATTCCTTTATTGAAAGAAAACAGTTGATCGCGGTATTCTTCGACATTTCCAAGGCTTATGACAAGGCTTTGAGAAGGGGGATATAAAATGCTTTAATATCTTGGGGTGTAGGGGGCCACATGGTTTCTTTCATACAGGGCTTCTTGTCGGAAAGAACCATACAGGTCAAACTTGGGACAACCATTTCCGATTCATTCACGCTGGAAAATGGTATTCCACAAGGTAGCGTTCTAAGCTGTACTCTGTTTGCCATTGCAATCAATAAAATATCATCCTGCGTTACCCCTCCTGTGCGCTGTTCTTTGTTTGTAGATGATTTCTCTATTTACATCTCTACAAAGAAGTTAGCGGTGGGGGAGAGAGTTTTACAGCTTACCATCAACAGGCTTGAGCAGTGGTGCGGAGTTACGGGTTTTTCTTTTTCGCCACCTAAAACAAAAGCCATCGTTTTCTCCAGAATGCGTACTGTTGAGCAGCCAACGCTCTCTTTGCTGGGTCAGAGAATCTCTACTTGTGACACTATCAGATTTCTGGGTCTCACGTTTTGATACCCGTCTAACTTGTGTGCCCCACCTGAGAGACCTAAAAGACCGATGTATGAAGCGCTTAAACATACTGAGAGCCCTAAGTGGAACAAAATGGGGGGCTGACAGGACATGCTTGCTCAGATTCTACAAAGCCACCATCCGTTCCTGTCTTGATTATGGATGTCAAGCGTATGGGTCCGCAAGACCCAGTGCTCTAAAAATGCTTGACTCTGTCCATAATTCTGCATTAAGACTGGCCACTGGAGCATTTCGATCTTCTCCTATAAACAGCCTTCTTGCAGAAACGGGAGAACCTCCTCTTTCGCATAGACGACAACAACTGTCCCTAAACTATGTCCATGCTCTTTCAGGTAAGCCAGACAACCCTGCATTTGAACCTGTCCTGCGAAATCCACTCCAAAATTCTTTCCTAGCGAGACCAAATCATCCTTCACCCTTAGGCGTTAGGACCAAATCCTACGCTTATGAAATAGGCCTAAACGATTACGAGTTTAAAGTCGTTCATCAATGTTATATCCCACCCTGGAGCGTCTCAATGCCAAAAATTATTTTAAATCTTTCTAGGTTTAAAAAAGTCTCCACTCCAGAAACAGTCTACCAACAAGAATTCCGTCAAATACTAGGCAGCCTCGCACCTTGCGATGTTGTCTATACTGATGGGTCAAAGGAACGTTGTAGAACTGGATGTGCTTTCGTCACTGGGGTTAGACGATACGGATTTCGTCTCCACAACGACTCTTCCATTTTCACGGCCGAATTAACAGCCATCAAAAAGGCCCTAAATATAACTTTTCCTATGACAAAAAAATTGGTTATCTGCAGCGACTCCCTTAGTGGTATACAAGCCATCAGCGACATGTTTTCAAAAACACATTATCATCCGCAAAATATGGCACTCTTTGTCTTCCCTTCAGTCCGAAGGTGTTGCTGTCTTTCTTGTCTGGGTACCTGGTCACATTGGAGTATCCGGAAACGAGCTGGCAGATAGAGGAGCTAAAGAAGCATTGGAACTCCAGCCTTACACCGCACGGATGGTTTCTTCCGATATTATCCCGGTGGTGAAGGGCAAACTGAAAGCCAAATGGAATACCGAGTGGGAGGCAGTCGTTAACAACAAGTTGCGACGTATTAAAGACTGCGTTGGACTCTGGGAGACAGCAAATCGCCCGAGTCGTCGTGAGGAGGTTGTGTTGTGTCGCCTGCGGCTAGGCCACACGCTTCTCACACATGGCTTCCTCATGAGTAGAGATGATCCACCGGTCTGCGACACATGTGACACTGTCATTAGTCAAACATGTGCTTGTTGACTGCCCTCGCTACTCGGTACATAGGCACAACTCGAATCTGCCGGCTTCGTTGAAACGATATTCTCTGTGATGACGAGACGGGAACTCAAAGACTACTATGTTTTCTAAATACAACGTCGCTGATTAATAAAATATAGTATTGTGTTAAGTTTATTTATTCTGATTATCCATTGTTGTTAATATTTATACATTTTATTATTTAATTTTTATCTATTATTACAGCTGCAAAATTAGCCCCTTTACAGCTTGGTGGCAGTAAAATGTGTTAAGTTTTTATAGTTTATTTAATTAATGTTATGTACCTTGTCCTTATTTATGTTCTATTTATCTTTTTAGCCTTTATATGGGTTATGACCTCTCTACAGTCTTTCCTTTGTTATATTTATTGTTATCTAGTTTTAAGTATAAATTATTTACTCACGTACTTGTCGTAATTCCTATTTTTGTTATATACAATGTAATCTTTAAGTACCTAATTGACACTACCAAATACGAGTAAGTGTCAATTCTTTCTTGAGGGCAATGATAACCTCAGCGTTTTTTGCCCCTTATAAAAAAAAAAAACACACACATATTTCTCTTTAGACAAAAATTGATTCATTTTTAGTCAAATTTTACTAATTTACGGTACCTATTTTAAACGTCTAAGGCCAAGGCTCTTTTAACTAGATATTTAAAGACCACTGCTAATACAAATCAAAAGGTATCGAATCATAAAAACATTTTAAGTGCTTTCTTGGGAAACGTCCTTTATTCTTTGAAAAAAATAATTATTCAGTAATCACATTTTCATATTGTAATACAATAAACTCCAAACTCTAAATCTAAAATATATATATATAGGATGATATTAAACCTAAATTTAATGTGGGTTTCCTAAAAAACATTAATTATTATTCGGAAAAACTATTTTATTCAGTTTTATTCACATCGTACTACTTACGATATATTACTCGCCTAACGCCAAATCTCAGCCGACTAGATAGTAATATAACTAGAGATAGTAGTATTGTTATAACGAATATAAAGATATCGAAACTAACGAACAAATTTAGTGGTTTCCAAGGACACATACTTTAAAAAAAATTATTTATTCGGTTTTAGTCACATTAAAATATTTTACAATATATATATATATATATAACATGCCTAACGCAAAAAAACTAGATAGTAAGACATCATTACTGACACAAATCGAATATATCGCAACCTACCAAACATTTAAGTTGTTTCATAGGAAACGTAAATTATTATTCGGATAATAATTTTATGCAGTTTTATTCACATTGTACTACTTATGATATAATAATTGCCTAACTCTTAATCTCAGCCATCTAAATAGTAACCCACTATTGTTATAACAAACCTAAAGATATCTAAACTAACTAACATATTTAGTGGATTCCAAGGACACATACTTTATTTTTGGAATAATAATATATTCAGATTTAGTCAAATTACAGTATTTTACAATATATTACGAGCCTAATGTAAATTTCAGAAAACTAGATAATAAGACAACATTACTAACACAAATCGAATATATCGCAAACTATGAAAATTTAAGTGGTTTTCTGGGAAACGTCTTTTATTGTTGGAAAAAATGTATTCAGTTTTAATCACATTTTCATATTTTAATATAATAAACACCTAAATCAAACTTAATTAGATTTTAAACACATGTACTAATGCAAATAGAAGGATGTCAATCCTACGAAAACTTTAAGTGGTTTCCAAGGAAACGTAAATTATTCTTTGAAAAACTTATTTCTTCAGTTTTAATCAAGTATCAAAATATTAGAATACAAATCACCTAACACTAAATCTCAGCCAACTAGATTGTAAGAAAACATTACTAATGCAAATAGATATATATATATATATATACATATATATATACATATATATATATAATATATATATATATATATATATATATATATATATATAACCATAAGTGGTATTTTACAACATATCGTAAATGCCTAACGTAAAATTCAGTAAATTTTTTAGTATTTTCAGTATTTATTTTTTTAGTGTGACACCAAAACTAACACAAATCGAATACATCGCAACCTATCAACATGTTGAGTGGTTTACGGGGAAAATGTCATTTAATGTTGGAAAACATTTATTCAGTTTTAAGTTTTAGTCACATTGTACTATTTGTGATATATTAAACGCCTAAAACTAAATCTCAGAAAACTAATAGTAACTTACTATAATCAATACAAATCAAAAGATATCGAAACTAAAGAATCAATAGGTGGTTTTCAAGGAAACGACAACTATTCTTTGAAAAAAATTATTTATTCAGTTTTAATCACAATTAAAATATATTAACATACAAAACGCCAAAAACACTAAATCTCTGCCAACTAGAATTGTAAGAAAACATTACTAATGCAAATCGATATATATATATATATATATATATATATATATATATATATATAACTATAAGTGGTTTCCTAGTAAACGTTAATTATTCTTTGGAAAATTATTTTATTAAATTTTAGTCACATTGTACTATTTATAATATATATATATATATATATAACGAATAAAACTAAATCTCAGCAAACTAATAGTAACTCACTATAGTTAATATAAATCAAATGATATCGAAACTAAAGACATTTTAAGTTGTTTCCTAGAAAACGAAAACTATTCTTTGAAAAAATTATTTATGCAGTTTTTAATTCCATTTCAATATATTATAATATATATATATATATATATATATATATATATATATATATATATATAATATATATAGAGAGAGAGAGAGAGAGAGAGAGAGAGTTAAAAGATATATATATATATATATATATATATATATATATATATATATATATATAAAGCATAACACTAAATCTCAGCCAACTAGGATAGTAAGAAAAAGTACTAATGCAAATCGATGGATTACGAATATAACTAATATTTTAAGTGGGTTCCTAGGAAACGTTAATATTTTATGGAAAATTAGTTTATTCTGTTTTAGTCACATTATACTATTTATGATATATTGAACAGCTAATATTAAATCTCAGCAAACTTATAGTAACACACTATAGTTAAAAAAATCCAACGATATCAAAACTAACGAAACATATTTAGTGGTTTCCTAGGAAACGTAAACTATACATTACAAAAATTATTTATTCAGTTTTAGTCACATTTCAAACGTTTAATATACAAAACGCCAAACACTAAATCTCAGCCAACTAGGATAGCAAGAAAAAATTATAAATGCAAATCGAAGGATAAAGAATATATCAAATATTTTAAGTGGTTTCCTAGGATACGTTATTTATTCTTTGGAAAATTATTTTATTTAATTTTAGTCACCTTGTACTAATTATGATATATTAAACGCCTAATACTAAATCTCAGCAAACTAATGGTAACACCCTGTAGTTAATACAGATCAAAAGATATCAAAACTAACGAAAAAGTTTAGTGGTTTCCTAGGAAACAACAACTATTCTTTGAAAAAATAATTTATTCAGTTTTAATCACGTTTCAAAATATTAATATACAAAACGACAAACACTAAATCTCAGCCTACTAGGATATTCAGAAAACATTACTAATGCAAATTGCAGGATTACAAATATATCGAAAATTTCTAGTGGTTTCCTAGGAAAATGTTTATTATTCTTTGGAAAATTATTTTTTTTTTATTTTAGTCACATTTTCCTAATTATGACATATTAAACGCCTGAAAATAAATATCACCAAACTAATAATAACACACTATAGTTAATACAAATCAAAAGGTTTCCGTAGGAAACGACAACTATTCTTTGGAAAAATCATTCATTCAGTTTAAATCATATTTAAAAATATAAATATACTAAACGCCTAACACTAAATCTCAGCCAACTAAATAGGAAGAAAACTCGATAGATTACGAATATATAGAGAATTTTATGTATTTCCTAGAAAACGTTATTTATTCTTTTGTAACTTATTTTATTCAGTTTTATTCACATTGTACTGGTTTATGATACATTAACCGCCTAATACTAAAATCCCAGCAAAACTAATAGTAACACAATATAAGTAATAAAAATCAAAATATATCTAAACTAACGAAAATTTTATGTGGTTTTTTAGGAAACGACAACTACTCTTTGAAAAAATCATTCATTCAGTTTTAATCATATTTAAAAATATAAATATACTAAACGCCTAACACTAAATCTCAGCCAACTAAATAGGAAGAAAACTCGATAGATTACGAATATATAGAGAATTTTATGTAGTTTCCTAGAAAACGTTATTTATTTTTTGGTAACTTATTTTATTCAGTTTTATTCACATTGTACTGTTTTTGATACATTAACCGCCTAATACTAAATCCCAGCAAACTAATAGTAACACAATATAAGTAATAAAAATCAAAATATATCTAAACTAACGAAAATTTTATGTGGTTTTTTAGGAAACGACAACTACTCTTTGAAAAAATAATTTATTCATTTTAGTCACATTTCAAAATATTAATTTACAAAACGCCTAACACTAGATCTCAGCCAAATAGGATAGTAAAAAAAATTACAAATGCAAATCGAAAGATTACGATTATTTTAAAAATTTTAAGTGGTTTCCTAGGAAACGATAATTATTCTTTGGAAAATTATTCTATTATAGTCACATTGTCTTGTTTATAATATATCAAACGCCTAATACTAAATCTCAGTGAACTAGGATAGTAAAAAAACATTACGAATGCAAATCGAAGAATTACGAATATATCGAACATGTTAAGTGGTTTCGCAGGAAATGTTAAGTATTATTTAGAAAATTATTTTATTCAGTTTTATTCATATTTTAATATTTATGATACATTAAAAGTATAAAACTAAACCTTAGCAAAGTAATGGTAATACACTATAGTTAATACTAATCAAAAGATACCGAAAATAACTAAAATTTTAAATGGTTTCCGTGGAAAAGAAAAGTATTCTTTGAAAAAATAAATTATTTAGTTTTAATCACATTTCACAATATTAATATACAAAAAGCTTAACACTAAATCACAGCCAACTAGGATAGTAAGAAAACATTACTAATTCACATTGAAGGATAACGAACATTTTGAAAATTTCAAGAGGTTGCCTAGGAAATGTTAATTATTCTTACAAAAATTATTTTATTCCATTTTATTCACATTTTACTATTTATGATATATTTGACGCCTAATACTAATCCGAATCAAACTAATGGTAACACACAATAGTTAATACAAATCAGAGAGATAAAAACTATCGAAAAATTAAGGTGGTATCCTAGGAAATGACAACTACTCTTTAAAAAAATAATTTATTCAGTTTTAATCACATTTCAAAATATTATTATACGAAACGATTATTACTAAACCACAGTCAACTTGGTTACTAAGAAAACATTACGAATTCAAATCGAAGACTTACGAATACATCGAAAATTTTAAGTGCTCTCCTTGGAAACGTTAATTATTCTTTGGAAAATTATTTTATTCAGTTTTAGTCACATTGTACTACTTATGATATATTAAACGCCTAATACTAAATCTCAGCAAACTAATAGTAACACACTATAGTTAATACAGATCTAAAATATCAAAACTTGCGTAAATTTTAAGTGGTTTCCTAGGAAACGTTAATTATTGTTTAGAAAAATATATTTTCCAATTTTAGTCACATTATACTCTTTATGATATATTAAACGCCTAATAATAAACCTGAGATAACTAGAATAGTAAGAAAACATTACGAATGCAAATCGAAAAATTACAAATATATCTAAAATTTTCAGTGGTGTCGTAGGGAACGTTAATTATTCTTTTAATTAAAATGCATTAAACGTATAATACTAAATCTCACCAAACTAATAGTTACACACTATAGTTAATAAAAAACGACTAACAATAAATCTCTAAATCCTAAAACATTACTAATTCACAACTAAGAATAACGAATTTATTGAAATTTGTTGAGGTTTCCTAGGAAAATTTAATTATTGTTTTGAAAATAATTTTATTCATATTTAGTCACATTGTACTATTTATGATATATTAAACGCCTAATACTAAACCTGAGCCAACTAGGATAGTAAGAAAACATTACTAATTCACATTGAAGGATAACGAATATTTTGAAAATTTCAAGTGGTTGCCTAGGAAACTTAAATTATTGTTCAAAAATTATTTTATTGAATTTTAGTCACATTGTACTATTTATGATATATTTAACGCCTAATACTAATCCCCATCAAACTAATGGTAACACACAATAGTTAATACAAATCAACAGTTATAGAAACTATCGAACAATTAAGGTGGTTTCCTAGGAAACGAAAACTATTCTTTAAAAAATAATTTATTCAGTTTTAATCACATTTCAAAATATTAATATACTAAATGATTATTACTAAAACACAGTCAACTAGGTTACTAAGAAAACATTACAAATACAATTCGAAGAATTACGAATACATAGAAAATTTTAAGTGCTTTCCTAGGAAACGTTAATTATTCTTTGGAAAATTATTTTATTCAGTTTTAGTCACATTGTACTATTTATGATATATTAAATGCCTAATACTTAACCTAAGCCAACTAGGATAGTAAGAAAACATTACGAATGCAAATCGAAGAATTACAAATATATTATCAAATTTTAAATGGTTTCCTAGGAAAAGTTAATTTATCTTTGCAAAATTTTTTTATTTATTTTTAGTCACATTGTAGTATTTATTATATATTAAACGCGTAATACTAAATCTCATCAAACTAATAGTTACACACTATAGTTAAAACAAATCAAAAGCCTTCGTAACTAACGAACATTTTAATTGGTTTCCTCGGAAACGAAAACTATTCTTTGAAAAAAAAAATTATTAACTTCTAATCACATTTCACGATATATCCAAAACGCTTAACACTAAATCTCAGCCAACTAGGACAGTAAGAAAACATTACTAATTCAAATCGAAGAAAAACGCATATATCAAAAATTTCAAGTGGTTTCCTAGGAAACGTTATATATTGTTGCAAAAATTATTTTATTTAATTTTAGTCAAATTGTACTATTAAACACCTAATACTAAATCTCAGCAAACTAGGATAGTAAGAAAACATTACTAATTCAAATCGAAGAATTACGAATATATCGAAAATTATTAGTGATTTTTTAGGATACGTTAATTATTCTTTGGTAAATTATTTTATTCAGTTTTAGTCACATTTCACTATGTATGATGCATTAAACGTATAATACTTAATCTCAGCAAACTAATAACTACACACTATAGTTAATACAAATCAAAAGACTTCGAAAATAACATAAACTTTAATTGGTTTCCTCGGAAACGAAAACTATTAAAAAAATTCAGTATTATTCACATTTTACTATATATATTATATATATATATTATATAAATTTTATATATATAATATATATAAATATATAGAAAACGTCTAACACTAAATCTCAGCCAACTAGGATAATAAGGAAACATTACTAATTAAAATCTAAGAATAATGAGTATATCAAAAAATTTCAAGTGGTTTCGTAGTAAAGGTTAATTATTGATTGGAAAATTATTTTATTAATTTTTAGTCACATTGTATTATTTACAATATATATTAAACGCATAATACTAAATCTCAACAAACTATAGTTAATACAAATCAAAAGATATCGAAATTAACAATAATTTGAAGTGGTTTCCTAGTAAACGAAAACTATTCTTGAAAGAATAAATTATTCAGTTTTAATCACATTTCACAATAATCTTATACAAAACTCCTAACACTAAATCTCACCCAACTAAAATAGTAAGAAAACATTACTAATTCAAATCGAAGAATAACAAATATAACGAAAATCTTAAGTTGTTTCCTTGGAATCGTTAATTATTGTTTGGAAAATTATTTTATTCAATTTTAGTCACCTTATACTATTTATAAATTAAACGCCTAATACTAAATCTCAACCAACTAGGATAGTAAGAAAACATTACGAATGCAAATCGAAGAATTACGAATATATCGAAAATTTAAGGTGGTTTTCTAGAAAACGTTAATTTTATTCTTTGGAAAATTATAGAATTAAGTTTAAGTCACATTTTACTATTTATGATGCATTAAAACTTTATTACCAAATTTTAGCAAACTAATGGTAACTCACTATAGATAATACAAATCAATAGATATCGAAGTAACGCAAAATTTAGGTGCTTTCCTAGGAAACGACAACTATAGCTTGAAAAAATAATTTATTCAATTTTAATAAAATTTTAAAATATACAAAACGACTAATATAAAATCTCACACAACTAGGATAGTAAGAAAACAATACTAATTCAAATCGAAGAATGATGAACATATCGAAAATTTAAAGTGGTTTCTTAGGAAACGTTAATTTTTGTTAAGAAAATTGTTTTATTAAATTTTAGACACATTGTACTATTTATAATATATTTAACGCCTAACACTAAATCTCAGCCAACTAGGATAGTAAGAAAACATTACTAATTTAAATTTAAGAATAATGAATATATATATATATATATATAAGAATAATGAATATATATATATATATATATATATATTCATTATTCTTATATATATATATATATATATATATATATATATATATATATCTCAATTATTAGACTTCTTGATATAAAGTTCCTTTAATATTTCGGCTTTTACCGTTTTCAAAAAGGTATAATAAAAAATAACAACACAGCAACAAAATTTACAAAAGTAAATAAATAAAACTTGACATAAATAAATAAACAGGAATTTTTGAACATGTGATTAACACCAAAGAGAAATAAATAATATCATGAACAGAGAAAGAATTTAGAAAATTAATTTAGAAAAAATAATACATAATAAAAACAATTTATCATTTCATCTTTTATTCAGACCAAAGGGTACTTTTGATTTTTATATTAACTGATGTGCCTGTTGTAAATTTTCTAAGTCAATTTTGTTTCCATCTTCGGGTACTTTGCAAATACCTTTCAGTGAATAACATTGTTCAAAATTTTGTTGGTGGCCTAATGCGTGTTGTGAAACCAATTTTTCATCCTGTTTTTTAGACGAACAACGATGATTATTCATTCTTATGTGCAATGGATTTGTTGTCAATCCAACATAATCCATTGCACAATTTTTACATGTTAATTGATAAATTACATTTTTACTTTTGCAATTAATTTCTCCTCTAATAGGGTAAGTTTTCTTTGTATTACTACTGGTAAAAAAATTGGACGATATTATAATTTTGCAAGTATTACATCGTTTGTCTTTACAGGGTTGACACTTAAAATTTTTCTTCTTTTCTGAATTTTGAATGTCAGTAGGTGGCAATTTAGGCCGTACCAGAAGATTTTTCAGGTTAGTATTTCTACGAAACACTCGCCTGGGTGTTTTGAAAAATAGTTTTTAGTAATTGGTGAAGATTCCAGAATTTTGTGTGCCGTTCTTAGAATATTGTTTGTTTTATATAAACCAGGAAAATATTTTGTTATACATTTTACGTCATCATTCTTTTGGATTTTATGAACATTAGAGTGTTTAATTTGATTATTTATAAATTTTGAAGGATAATTTCTTTTGACCTTATACTATTTATAAATTAAACGCCTAATACTAAATCTCAACCAACTAGGATAGTAAGAAAACATTACGAATGCAAATCGAAGAATTACGAATATATCGAAAATTAAGGTGGTTTTCTAGAAAACGTTAATATTGTTCTTTGGAAAATTATATGATTAAGTTTAAGTCACATTTTACTATTTATGATGCATTAAAACTTTATTATTAAATTTTAGCAAACTAATGGTAACACACTATAGATAATACAAATCAATAAATATCGAAGTAAGTAACGCAAAATTTAAGTGCTTTCCTAGGAAACGACGACTATAGCTTGAAAAAATAATTTATTCACTTTTAATAAAATGTTAAAATATACAAAACGACTAATATAAAATTTCACACAACTAGGATAGTAAGAAAACAATACTAATTCAAATCGAAGAATAACGAATATATCGAAAATTTGAAGTGGTTGCCTGGGAAACGATAATTATTTTTTGGAAAAATTATTTATTCAATTTTAGTTACATTGTACTATTTATGATATATTAAACACCTAATACTAAATATCACAAAATTAATAGTAACCTACTATAGTTATGACAAATACCAAATATCGAAACTAACGAACATTTTAAGTGGTTTCCTAGGAAACGAAAACTATTCTTTGAAAAAATAAAATATTCAGTTACATTTCACAATATTATTATACAAAAATCTTAACACTAAATCTCAGATAACTAGGATAATAAGAAAACATTACTAATTCAAATCAGAGAATAACGAATATATTAAAAGTTTCAAGTCATTTCCTAGGAAACGTTAATTACTGTTTGGAAAATTATTTATTCAATTTTAGTCACATTGTATTATTTATGATATATTAAACTCCTACTACTAAATCTCAGAAAACTAATAGTAACACACTATAGTTAATACAAATACAAAATATCGAAACTAACGAATATTTTAAGTGGTTTCCTAGGAAACGAAACTTTTCTTTTAAAAACTAAATTATTCAGTTTAAATCACATTTCACAATATTAATATACAAAACGCCTAACACTAAATCTCAACCTACTAGTATAGTAAGGAAACATAACTAATTCAAATCAAAGAATAACGAATATATCGAAAATTTCAAGTAGTTTCCTAGGAAATGTTAATTATTTTTTGGAAAATTATTTATTCAATTTTAGTCACATTGTACTATTTATGATATATTAAACGCCTAATACTAAATCTCAGCAAACTAATAGTAGCACACTATAGTAAATACAAATCAAAAATCCTTAAACTAGCTAAAATTGTTAATGGTTTTGTAGGAAATGAAAACTTATCTTTGAAAAAATATATAATACAGTTTTAATTACATTTCACAATAGTAATATACAAAAGGCTAAAAACTAAATCTTAGCCAACTAGGATAGTAAAAAAACATTACTAATTCAAAACGAAGAATAACGAATATATCGAAAATTTCAAGATATTTCCTAGGAAACGTTACTTATTTTTTGGAAAATTATTTATTCCATTTTGGTCACATTGTACCATTTATGATATATTAAACACCTAATACTAAATCTCAGCAAACGAATAGTAACACACTATAGTTATTACAAATACAAAGTATCAAAACTAACGAATATTTTAAGTGGTTTCCTAGGAAACGAAACTTTTCTTTTAAAAACTAAATTATTCAGTTTAAATCACATTTCACAATATTAATATACAAAACGCCTAACACTAAATCTCAACCTACTAGTATAGTAAGGAAACATAACTAATTCAAATCGAAGAATAACAAATATATATGCCTATATAAAATTTCAAGAGGTTTCTTAGGAAATGTTAATTATTGTTTGGAAAATTATTTTATTCAATTTTAGTTACATTGTACTATTTATGATATATTAAACTCCTACTACTAAATCTCAGAAAACTAATTGTAACACACTATAGTTAATACAAATACAAAATTTTGAAACTAACGATCATTTGAAGTGGTTTCCTAGGAAACGAATACTATTCATTAAAAAAATAAATTATTCAGTTTAAATCACATTTCACTATATTAATATACAAAAAGCTTAACATTAAATATCAGAAAACTAGGATAGTAAAAATACATTACTAATTTAAATCGAATAATAACGAATATACCGAAAATTTCAAGTGCTTTCCTAGAAAACGTTAATTATTTTTTTGAAAATTATCTTATTCAATTATAGTCACATTGTACTATTTATGATATATTAAACGCCTAATACTAAATCTCAGTAAAGTAATAGTAACACACCTAAGTTATACAAATCAAAAATATCGGAACTAGCTAAAATTGTTAATGGTTTTGTAGGAAATGAAAACTTTTCTTTGAAAAAATATATAATACACTTTTAATCAGATTTCCCAATAGTAATATACAAAAGGCTTAAAACTAAATCTTAGCCAACTAGGATAGTAAAAAAACATTACTAATTCCAATCTAAGAACAACGTATATATCAAAAATTTCAAGTGATTTCCTAGGAAACGTTACTTATTTTTTTGGAAAATTCTTTATACCATTTTGGTCACATTTTACTATTTATGATAAATTAAACACCTAATATTAAATCACTATAGTTAATAAAAATACAAAATATCGAAACCAACGAACATTTAAAGTGGTTTCCTAGGAAACGAAAACTATTCTTTTAAAAAATAAATTATTCAGTTTAAATCACATTTCACAATATTAATATACAAAAAGCTTAACACTAAATCTTAGCCAACTAGGATAGTAAGAAATCATTACTAATTCTAATTAAAGAATAACGAATATATCGAAAATTTCAAGTGATTTCCTAGGAACAAAAACTTTTCTTTTATAAACTAAATTATTCAGTTTTAATCACATTTTACAATATTAATATACAAAATGCCTATCACTAAATCTCAACCTACTAGTGTAGTAAGAAAACATAACTAATTCAAATCGAAGAATAACAAGTATATATATATATATATATATATATATATATATATATATATATATATATATATATATATTATATTATGAACTCCACATTATAGGGTTATCTTTATGTTAGAATAATAAATCGTAAACTAATACGCTCCTACTTACAAGGTATGTAAATTTTTAAATAACAAAATAAAAACCAACATGCAATTTGAAGACAATTACAGTATATTAAATTCAAGTAATCTGGCAAATCAAATTAAAAACATCCAAATTCCATTTAACTCGTTCTTCATTTCCTTTGATGTTAACAACATGTACTCGAACATTCCAAAACAAGAAACAATGCAAATTCTAAAAGATAATCTAATAAAATACAGTCAACTTGAAATGAATGAAATTGATGATATTTTATCATTGACAAAGTCTACTGTTAATCAAAATTATTTTCAATACAAAAAGGACTTTTACAAACAAGAAGATGGGTTGGCAATGGGATCTCCTCTTTCAGGCCTTCTTGCAAATATATATATGCAACATTTAGAAAACAACAAAATAATGAGTGTTACTAATCCATTTAAAGATAAAATAATTTACTGGTTTAGATATGTTGATGATATCTTATATCTTTTCAAAGGAGATGAGAAGCAAGCAGACCAGTTTTTTTAAACATTCCTCAATTCTATATCCCCAACAATTAAGTTTTCAAAAGAAATTCAAAAAGTCAGAATTAACTTTCTTGATATAAGCATTTCTAATCTTAATGGAAACCACTCATTTGAAATTTATAGAAAAACAACCCAAACAGATCTTCTAATACCATCAACCTCTAACCATCCATGGAAACACAAATTAGCAGCATTTCACTCAATGATAAACAGAATGTTAAATATACCAATGAGTGATGAAAATAAAACTAAGGAAATGGAAATCATAAAATATCTAGCTGTCAAAAATGGATATCAACCCCATATTGTAGACAAAATGATTCAGAAAAAAAACAAGAAAAATCAATAAAACCAATACAATACGACCTAATCCTAATAATAATGAAATTCAGAAATATATATGTGTACCTTTCAATACTAAAATAAACAAAGCTGTTCGAAAAACCTTTCAAAATTCAAAATTTTCCATCAGTTACCAAACAAGAAATAATACGTTTAAACTAATTGAAAACAAAATAAGCCAAAAAGATGACAAACAAGATTTATACAAACAATCTGGAGTATACAAAATTAACTGTAGTGACTGTGAAAGCTACTATATTGGACAAACTGGCAGAAATTTTAATAAAAGGTTTAAAGAACATATACAAGCTTTGAAAACAAACAACATGTCTACAATAAAATCAAATTTCGCTGAACATTTATTAGAAACTGGACATAACTACAAAAATATTGAAAAGAACATGGAAATTTTGGATATCGAAAGGAAAGGAGAAAAATTAAACACTAAAGAAGAATTACACATTTATCTAAATTATAAAAAAGATCCTCACAACATATTAAATAGCAATTTAAAAAATAAAACAAATACTATCTTTGAAAAAATATCAAACACAGAATCTTAATCAAAATTACAACTGTGTCATATAAGTTTAACATCTGTTTAAATAGTCGACAGGTGTATATTTATTTGTTTTGTTTATAATTTAATTAGAGGTTAATGTTCACACTGAAGATGGTTTATACCGAAACACGTGTCTGAAATAAAAGAAATTAAAAAGGGTTTTAGTTTACGATTTATTATTCTCATATATATATATATATATATATATATATATATATATAAACTATATAAAATTTCAAGAGTTTTCCTAGGAAACGTTAATTATTTTTTGGAAAATTATTTATTCAATTTTAAACACATTGTACTATTTATCATATATAAACACCTAATATTAAATCACAGCAAACTAATAGTAACACACTATAGTTAATACAAATCAAAAATATCGTAACTAACTAAACTTTAAATTGTTTCATAAGAAACGTAAAATTTCCTTTTAAAAACTAAATTATTCAGTCTTAATTACATCTCACAATATTAATATACAAAAAGCTTAACGCTAAATCTAAGACAAGTAGGATAGTATGCTATCATTTCTAATTCAAGTCGAAGAATAACGAATATATCGAAAATATCAAGAGGTTACCTAGTAAACGTTAATTATTTTTAAAAATTTATTTATTCCATTTTGGTCACATTGTACTATTTATGATATATTAAACGCCTAATACTAAATCTCAGCAAAATAATAGTAACACACTATAGTTAATACAAATAAAAAATATCGAAACTAAACGATCATTTGAAGTGGTTTCCTAGGAAACAAAAAGTATTCTTTGAAAAAAATAAATTATTCAGTTTAAATCACATTTTACAATATTAATATAAAAAAAGCTTAACATTAAATCTCAGAAAACTATGATAGTAAAAAAACATTACTAATTCAAATCGAAGAATAACGAATATACCGAAAATTTCAAATGGTTTCCTAATAAACGTTAATTATTTTTTGGAAAATTATCTTATTCAACTATAGTCACATTGTACTATTTATGATATATTAAACACCTAATACTAAATCTCAGCAAAATAATAGTAACACACCTAAGTTATACAAATCAAAAATATCGAAACTAGCTAAAATTGTTAATGGTTTTGTAGGAAATGAAAACTTTTCTTTGAAAAAATATATAATACAGTTTTAATCACATTTCACAATAGTAATATACAAAAGGCTTAAAACTAAATCTTAGCCAACTAGGATGGTAAAAAAACATTACTAATTCCAATCGAAGACTAACGTATATATCGAAAATTTCAAGTGATTTCCTAGGAAACGTTACTTATTTTTTGGAAAATTATTTATTCCATTTTGGTCACATTGTACTATTTATGATAAATTAAACACCTAATAGTAAATCTCAGAAAAGTAATACTAACACACTATAGTTAATAAAAATACAAAATATTGAAACTAACAAACATTTAATGTGATTTCCTAATAAACGAAAACTTTTCTTTTAAAACTAAATTATTCTGTTTTAATCACATTTTAAAATATTAATATACAAAACGGTTAACACTAAATCTCAACCTACTAGTATAGTAAGAAAACATAACTAATGCAAATCAAAGAATAACAAATATATATATACCTATATAAAATTTTAAGAGGTTTCCTAGGACACGTTAATTATTGTTTGGAAAATTATTTTATTCATTTTTAGTCACATTGTACTATTTATGATATATTAAACGCCTAATACTAAATCTCAGCAAAGTAATAGTAACACATATAGTTAATACAAAAAAAAAAATCGAAACTAACTAAAATTGTTAATTTTCGTTAATTAAAAAATAAAATATTTTAGTTGTAATCACATTTCACAATATTAATATACAAAAAGCTTAACACTAAATCTCAGCCAACTAGAATAGTAAGAAAACTTTACTAATTCAAATAGAAGAATAACGAATATATTAAAAATCTCAAGTGGTTTTCTTAGGAAAAGTTAATTATTTTAAGGAAAATTATTTATACAATTTTAGTCACATTGTACTATTTATGATATATTAAACACCTAATATTAAATCTCTGAAAAATAATAGTAACACACTATAGTTAATAAAAATTAAAAATATCGAATCTAACTAAAATTTTAAATTGTTTCCTAGGAAACGAAAAATTTTATTTAAAAAAATAAATTATTCATTCTTAATTACATTTCACAATATTAATATAGAAAAATCTTAACGCTAATTCTAAGCCAACTAGGATAGTATGCTATCATTTCTAATTCAAGTCAAAGAATTACGAATATATCGAAAATATCAAGTGGTTTCCTAGGAAACGTTAATTATTTTTAGAAAATTATTTATTCCATTTTGGTCACATTGTACTATTTATAATATATTGAACGCCTAATACTAAATCTCAGCAAACTAATAGTAGCACACTATAGTTAATACAAATAAAAAATATCGAAACTAATTAAAATTGTTAATGGTTTCGTAGGAAATAAAACTTCTCTTTGAACAAATACATTATACACTTTTAATCAAATTTCACAATATTAATATATAAAAGGCTTAACACTAAATCTCAACCAACAAAGATAGTAAAAAAACATTATAAATTCAAATCAAAGACTAACGAATATATCGAACATTTCAAGTAGTTTCCTAGGAAACGGTTATTATTTTTTTGGAAATTATTTATTCAATTTTATTCACATTGTACAATTTATGATATATTAAAAAACTTAAACTAAATCTCAGCAAACTAATAGTAGCACAATATAGTAAATACAAATCAAAAATATCGAAACTAGCTAAAATTGTTTATTGTTTTGTAGGAAATGAAAACTTATATTTGAAAAAATATATAATAAAATTTTAATTACATTTCACAATATTAATATACAAAAGGCTAAAAAGTAAATCTTAGCCAACTAGGATAGTAAAAAAACATTACTAATTCAAATCGAAGAATAACGAATATATCGAAAATTTCAAGAGATTTCCTAGGAAATGTTAATTATTTTTAGAAAATTATTTATTTTATTTTAGTCCACGTATTCGCGGTCTCAGGGCGGTCTTATTTTCGAGGCCGTACGGGTAGTGGCGACCCCGAGGTACCCTAGCTAATGCTCCAGATCCCTTCTCTTCTTGTTCTGGAGGCCTATGGCTGGCACACTTTTCTATGTGTCAGCCTATCTCTCTTCTTCACTCTCTTCTATCTGAGGTAAAGTTCCTCAACTTTTCGATCTAGTTTCCCTTTCATTTCTCCCACTAGGGGCCAAGCCACGGTGGAACAGCGTAGGCCAGGGCTGAATGGCTGGTGGCAAACCAGTCTTTACTATGCGGACTCTGGACACCGGCGACCCTCCAGTTTAAAAGCAGCTTACCCAGGCATGCGGGGCTCTGTCTGGGTTGACCTTCCATTCCCTAGCTTCTCGTGGGAACAACATGAAAAGAAACAAAAACAAAAATCAAAACCAACCAACCCTTGAAACAGTTCCTGAAGCTGTTTCTAACCTACCTCTTCCTGCTGAGGTAGCTCCTGAAGCTACCTCGCACATACCACCACCTGGCAACACAACTCAAGAGGTTGTTTATGCCAACATCCCTACCTTCTCCTCAACAAAGTGCCTTAGGAACACAGGAGGTTCCATTGCACACTGAAGCTCCCATACATGGCAAGGCTTTATCTGAGGAAGGCAGTACAAGCGCTGAGGAAGCAAAATCCCTTCAAGATATAGAAGATCAGCTCCTCAACAGCCCAAGCACTCCCATGTCTACAGGTACGCTGGATGATGCCACAGAGCAACTCGGCAACCTCAGAATGAAGAGGCCCAACCTCACCACTGCTCAAAGAAGAGAAGCACTAAAGGCTAAACTTCTTGAAAAGGGTGAAGCTTTTGACCCTTCCAAGTGGAGGAGGGGGAAAAAGAAGAAGAAAAAGAATCCAGAACGGCAGGAGGTCTCAACTCCGGGCCCAACTGCGGGTGCCAAGGCGGGGGTGGGGTCGGCCAAACGCCCCAGAGGCACCTTGGTCACCCCGCCCTCCGCTGAGGGACCCGCAAAGAAGGCTAGGAGGGAAACCCAAAAGCCCGAAGCCCACGATCCCGAGGCCTCTGGTAGCACACCCAAGGCTACCTACAGAGAGGTCGCAGCGATCAAAATGGCCATACCCCTCGAAGGCTACCCGGAAGCGAAGCTTAGTGCAGAGCAAGGAGAAGCCATCGAGGACGCAATTATGGAAGAAAATCCAACCCCTGGAGGATGGTTCCGTTCCATCGTTTGCGGGCACCTACCTAGAGAAAGGTGTTTTAATTGCTTCCTGCATCAACGAGCACACCAAACGTTGGCTGGAAGAAGTTATTCAAAGAATAAAACCTCTGGGAGATGACATCTCTCTGAGAGTGGGTCTGCGTAAGGACATCTTGAGGTCCACTAGGGTGTTTTTCAGAGCTCACCCGAAGCTTCTGAAGAAGACACCTGAAAAGGTACTTGAGATGTTCAATAAGCAGAACCCCAACCTGAATGTAAACGAGTGGAAAATCCTTCCATCCAAGCCAGACCCGAAAGGTTACGGATTCGTCTGCTTCCTGGACGAGGTCTGCTACAAGGCTGTGAAGGCTTCCAACTGTAGAGCCAACTTAGGACTCTGGCAGGTCTCAATTGTCTCCTCGACAGTCAAGGACAATGCCACGAGTTCTACAAATCAACCTCCAGCACAGTAGGGCTGCCTCGGCAGCCTTCTGCCAGTTCTTCCTCCAGGAGGGATTTGATCTGGCATTGATTCAAGAACCATGGCTTCACCAAGGGAGAGTGGCGGGCCTAAATGAAACCAAAGGTAAGTTTAATTTACTGCACCTCTCTAAGGAATGTCAGAACCTGCATCCTGTTGAAGAGAGGCTTGGACTTTCTAACCCTCAACGAATTCTGCTCCAGAGATCTCACTGTGGACACACTGACCTGGAAGAATGGAGGCATAGTGCAGAGCACAATTGTAGGCTCCGTATACTTGCCATATGATGCCAGGGAACTCCCTCCATCAAGAGACCTAGAGCTCCTGGTGGAAGAAGCACAAGCCAGACGTCAACAACTTCTTCTAGGTTGTGACGCCAACGCCCATCACTCTGCTGGATGGGGCAGCACCAACACTAACCCCAGAGGTGAGGCACTTTTACAATTTCTTCTAAGTAGGGACCTATTTATATGTAATAAAGGTAACCGCCCTACTTTCGCAACACGAATTAGACAAGAAGTTATTGACATAACAATCTGCACACAAGGTATACTTGGAATGGTTGATAAGTGGCACGTAAGCGAAGAGGCCTCATTATCGGATCACAGGTATATCCGCTTTAACTTGCAAGATGAGGCTGCAGAGGTCCTCTATCGCAAATCCCAGGAGGACTGACTGGTTGGGATATAAGTCTGACCTTCAGTCACAGTTGGGATCGGTAGGCGGAAGGGTGCGATTGCTTCACAGACATAGATCAGATAGCTTCTGACCTGCAGAATGCTATAATCAATAGCTTCCACGACAATTGCCCATTACGACGGGGGAAGAGTCGAACCAATACTAAGTGGTGGACTGCGGACCTCGCTCGCAAAAGGGCTAATCTCAGGAAGCTGTACAATCAATGCAAAAGGAGCCGTATCTGGGAGTCCTATCATAGAGCTCTAACAGAATACAGCCTAGCAATTAAAAAAGCAAAACAAAGTTCCTGGAGGCAGTTTACACAGAAGGTAAATGAGTTAAGCGCGGCAGCTAGACTGCAACGCTTACTAGCCTCAAGTCCAACCGGTCACTTGGGATCTTTAAGGTCCCAGGGAGGTCAACACACTTCCGGGTCTAGTGATAGCCTCAAACTTCTCCTTGAGACTCACTTCCCTGATTGTATCTTTGAGAATGACGACACTGGAACGTCTGGTAACCACGAGGCAGGCTCACGGCCAAGAGCTTGTCGTGGTAGCTGGGCCATTGCCAGAAGGATTGTCACTCTCTCTAAAGCCAAATGGGCAATTTCTAAATTTGCCCATTTCAAATCTGCAGGAGGGGATGGAATCTTTCCGGCCCTGCTTCAACAAGGGTCGGAGAATCTCCTTACCCTTCTATGTAAACTATTCAGGGCGAGCCTAGCCTATGGGTACATACCACAAGTCTGGCGTCTCAACAGGGTGGTCTTCATCCCTAAAAAAGGGAGAGAGCGGACTACTCTGTCCCTAAATCTTTTCGTCCCATCAGTTTATCTTCGTTTCTACTGAAAACATTAGAAAGACTGGTGGAGAGGCACCTGAGAAAGGGAGTTCTCTCAGACACTCCCCTTCATCGCAAACCAACATGCATACCAGCAAGGCAAATCCTGTGAATCAGCACTGCACCAACTAGTCAGTAGGATTGAGGATAGCCTGTCCGCCAAGGAATTGGCATTGTGCACCTTCATAGACATTGAAGGAGCTTTTCGACAATGCCAAATTCACTGCAATGGTAAGTGGAGCACAGCGGCGTGGCCTCGAGCCAGCTCTGTGCCGGTGGCTTAGGGCCATGCTGTGCTCCAGACGGATCAGGGCCGATCTCAATGAAGTATCGCTTGTGATCGCACCCACAAGGGGATGTCCTCAAGGAGGCATCCTGTCACCTCTACTGTGGGATCTAGTAGTAGATGGTCTACTTGAGGACCTTACTAACAACGGAATCTATGTCCAAGGATATGCAGACGACATAGTCCTTATGGTACAGGGAAAATATACAAATGTTGTTGTTGATATCATGAATACCAACCTTCAACATGTACACAACTGGTGTCAGGGAGAGGGACTGAAAGTAAATCCCTCTAAGACAGTAGTTGTACCATTCACTAGAAAAAAAGAACCTAGAGTCTCTTTCTAGGCTGAAACTCGCATCCACTCAGCTGGAGTGGTCAGAGACAGTCAAATATTTAGGACTGACTCTAGACCATAAGCTTACGTGGAATGATCATCTTAATAATATCCTGCACAAAGCAAAGTGGGCGCTCATGACGTCCAGGAGACTTGCAGGAATCTCATGGGGCGTAAAACCCCATATAGCACTATGGCTTTACAAAGCAGTTGTAAGGCCTCAAATCACTTATGGTTCATTAGTCTGGTGGACAAAGGTGAATCAGGTAACTGCCAAAGCCAAGCTTGAAAGCTTACAAAGGCTTGGCACAATCTTTGTAACCGGAGCATTCAGGAGCAGTCCCTCAGCGACCCTCGAGGTGGCTTTAGGACTTCTACCTCTTGATGTCCATATAAAAGCTGAAAGCGCGTAAGTCAGCTTATCGGCTGATGGTTGCTGGCTTGTGGAGGAATGGCGCGTCTAACGCGAGCCATGGCGCCATCACTGAAGCTGTAAACCCAAGCGCTATTCTCGAAATGGTCTCCGACACAATGAGAACGGAGGAAGTTCGTATTCAATAAGCCATTCTCTGTTGACTTCTACTCCAGAGATGAGTGGAAATCGCAAGATAACATCCCAACAATAAGAAAGAGCTTTGTCTGGTACACGGATGGCTCGCTTATTAAGGGTAGAACTGGATATGGAGTGTTTAGTCAATCCCCTAGAACTGCTCCATATTTCAAGCCGAAATCTATGGTATCCTAGCCTGTGCCAACCTAGGCCTCACCAGAAGGTACCAGGGAATGAACATCTGTATAATGTCAGACAGTCAGGCAGCTCTTAAAGCTCTTGACTCCAACAGCATTTCATCCAGGCTTGTGTGGGAGTGCTTTAACACTCTCTGCAAGCTTGGATCACGCAAACTGTGTGCGTCTTGGTTGGGTACCGGGCCACACAGGCATAGGTGGCAACGAATGCGCCGACAGGCTTGCCAAAAGCGGAGCAAGCATGCCATACACCGGTCCAGAACCGAGTTGTGGTATAAGCAAGTCAGCCGCTTACCAAAAGTATAAACAAATGGTCCAGGAAGACACACCGCTTGCGGTGGCAGAGTCACCAAGGACAAGCACTCGGCAAAAGACTGCTTGCCGATTCTAGCTCCGGATTCACCAGATGGCTGATGGGGCTGGGCAGGGATCGGGTTTAAGCAAGTGATTGCCTTGATCACTGGACACGGCCACTTCAGGAAACACCTAAACACTCTAGGTTTACGAAATGAGGACTCGGAGTGTAGACTCTGCAATAAGTCTGAAGAGACTGCAAAACACATAATACTGGACTGTGAGAGACTGGGAGCAAGGAGAAGGGCTCTTTTCGGTGATAAACAACCAGGCGACGAACCAGATGCTAGTATCGGGGCTTCTTAGCCTAATTAAGGGCACGAAGATAGGCTTACCCCTCTAACATCAAAGGGGCACACAATAAGCTCAGGTTGACGTGTGAGGATCTATGAATCCACCCCAATATCCCAAAGGAAAAAAAAAATCGAAGAATAACGAATATACCGAAAATTCCAAGTGGTTTCCTAGGAAACGTTAGTTATCGTTAGAAAATTATTTATTCCATTTTGGTCACATTGTACTATTTATGATATATTAAACGCCTAATACTAAATGTCAGCAAAATAATAGTAACACACTATAATTAATACAAATTAAAAATATCGAAACTAATTAAATTTGTTAATGGTTTCGTAGGAAATAAAACTTTTCTTTGAACAAATATATTATACAGTTTTAGTTACATTTCACAATATTAATATATAAAAGGCTTAAAACTAAATCTATACCAACAAAGATAGTAAAAAAACATTACTAATTCAAATCGAAGAATAACGAATATATCGAACATTTTAAGTGGTTTCCTAGGAAACGATAACTTTTCTTTAAAAAAAATAAATTATTCAGTTTTAATCACATTTTAAAATATTAATAAACAAAACTCCGAACACTAAATCTTAACCTACTAGTATAGTAAGAAAACAAAACAAATTCAAATCGAAGAATAACAAATATATATGCCTATATAAAATTTCAAGAGGTTTCCTAGGAAACGTTAATTATAGTTTGGAAAATTACTTTATTCAATTTTAGTTACATTGTACTATTTATGATATATTAAACACCTAATACTAAATATCACAAAACTAATAGTAACCTACTATAGTTATGACAAATACCAAATATCGAATCTAACGAACATTGTAAGTGGTTTCCTAGGAAACGAAAACTATTCTTTGAAAAAATAAAATATTCAGTTACATTTCACAATATTAATATACAAAAATCTTAACACTAAATCTCAGCTAACTAGGATAGTAAGAAAACATTACTAATTCAAATCAGAGAATAACGAATATATTAAAAATTTCAAGTCATTTCCTAGGAAACGTAATTACTGTTTGGAAAATTATTGTAATCATTTTTAGTCACATTGTACTATTTATGATATATTAAACGCCTAATACTAAATCTCAGTAAAATAACAGTAACACACCTAAGTTATACAAATCAAAAATATCGGAACTAGCTAAAATTGTTAATGGTTTTGTAGGAAATTAAAACTTTTTCTTTGAAAAAAAAATATATAATACAGATTTAATCAGATTTCCCAATAGTAATATACAAAAGGCTTAAAACTAAATCTTAGCCAACTAGGATAGTGAAAGAACATTACTAATTCCAATCTAAGAACAACGTATATATCGAAAATTTCAAGTGATTTCCTAGGAAACGTTACTTATTTTTTAGAAAATTTTTTATACCATTTTGGTCACATTGTACTATTTATGATAAATTAAACACCTAATAGTAAATCACTATAGTTTAATAAAAATACAAAGTATCGAAACCAACGAACATTTGAAGTGGTTTCCTAGGAAACGAAAAGTATTCTTTTAAAAAATAAATTATTCATTTTAAATCACATTTCACAATATTAATATACAAAAAGCTTAACACTAAACCAACTAGGATAGTAAGAAATCATTACTAATTCTAATTAAAGAATAACGAATATATCGAAAATTTCAAGTGGTTTCCTAGGAACAAAAAATTTCTTTTATAAACTAAATTGTATAGTTTTAATCACATTTTACAATATTAATATACAAAATGCCTATCACTAAATCTCAACCTACTAGAAAACATAACTAATTCAAATCGAAGAATAACAAGTATATATATATATATATATAATATATATATATATATATATATATATATATATATATATATATATAAACTATATAAAATTTCAAGAGTTTTCCTAGGAAACGTTAATTATTTTTTGGAAAATTATTTATTCAATTTTAATCACATTGTACTATTTATCATATATAAACACCTAATACTAAATCTCAGCAAACTAATAGTAACACACTATAGTTAATACAAATCAAAAATATCAAAACTAACTAAACTTTTAAATTGTTTCATAAGAAACGTAAAATTTCCTTTTTAAAAACTAAATTATTCAGTCTTAATTACATCTCACAATATTAATATACAAAAAGCTTAACGCTAAATCTAAGCCAAGTAGGATAGTATGCTATAATTTCTAATTCAAGTCGAAGAATAACGAATATATCGAAAATATCAAGAGGTTACCTAGTAAACGTTAATTATTTTTTTTTAGAAATTTATTTATTCCATTTTGGTCACATTGTACTATTTATGATATATTAAACGCCTAATACTAAATCTCAGCAAAATAATAGTAACACACTATAGTTAATACAAACACAAAATATTGAAACTAACGATCATTTGAAGTGGTTTCCTAGGAAACGAAAACTATTCTTTAAAAAAAATAAATTATTCAGTTTAAATCACATTTTACAATATTAGTATAAAAAAAGATTAACATTAAATCTCAGAAAACTATGATAGTAAAAAAACATTACTAATTCAAATCGAAGAATAACGAATATACCGAAAATTTCAAGTGGTTTCCTAAGAAACGTTAATTATTTTTTGGAAAATTATCTTATTCAACTATAGTCACATTGTACTATTTATGATATATTAAACGCCTAATACTAAATCTCAGCAAAATAGTAGTAACACACCTAAGTTATACATATCAAAAATATTGAAACTAGCTAAAATTGTTAATGGTTTTGTAGGAAATGAAAACTTTTCTTTGAAAAAAATATATAATACAGTTTTAATCACATTTCACAATAGTAATATACAAAAGGCTTAAAACTATATCTTAGCCAACTAGGATGGTAAAAAAACATTACTAATTCCAATCGAAGACTAACGTATATATCGAAAATTTCAAGTGATTTCCTAGGAAACGTTACATATTTTTTTGGAAAATTATTTATTCCATTTTGGTCACATTGTACTATTTATGATAAATTGAACACCTAATAGTAAATCTCAGAAAAGTAATACTAACACACTATAGTAAATAAAAATACAAAATATTGATACTAACGAACATTTGAAGTGATTTCCTAAAAAACGAAAACTTTTCTTTTAAAACTAAATTATTCAGTTTTAATCACATTTTAAAATATTGATATACAAAACGCTTAACACTAAATCTCAACCTACTAGTATAGTAAGAAAAACATAACTAATTCAAATCAAAGAATAACAAATATATATATACCTATATAAAATTTTAAGAGGTTTCCTAGGACACGTTAATTATTGTTTGGAAAATTATTTTATTCAACTATAGTCACATTGTACTATTTATGATATATTAAACGCCTAATACTAAATCTCAGCAAAGTAATAGTAACACATATAGTTAATACAATTAAAAAAAATCGAAACTAACTAAAATTGTTAATTTTCGTTAATTAAAAAATAAAATATTTTAGTTGTAATCACATTTCACAATATTAATATACAAAAAGCTTAACACTAAATCTCAGCCAACTAGAATAGTAAGAAAACTTTACTAATTCAAATAGAAGAATAACGAATATATTAAAAATCTCAAGTGGTTTCTTAGGAAAAGTTAATTATTTTAAGGAAAATTATTTATACAATTTTAGTCACATTGTACTATTTATGATATATTAAACACCTAATATTAAATCTCTGAAAAATAATAGTAACACACTATAGTTAATAAAAATAAAAAATATCGAATCTAACTAAAATTTTAAATTGTTTCCTAGGAAACGAAACATTTTATTTAAAAAAATAAATTATTCATTCTTAATTACATTTCACAATATTAATATAGAAAAATCTTAACGCTAATTCTAAGCCAACTAGGATAGTATGCTATCATTTCTAATTCAAGTCAAAGAATTACGAATATATCGAAAATATCAAGTGGTTTCCTAGGAAACGTTAATTATTTTTAGAAAATTATTTATTCCATTTTGGTCACATTGTACTATTTATAATATATTGAACGCCTAATACTAAATCTCAGCAAACTAATAGTAGCACACTATAGTTAATACAAATAAAAAATATCGAAACTAATTAAAAATTGTTAATGGTTTCGTAGGAAATAAAACTTCTCTTTAAACAAATACATTATACACTTTTAATCAAATTTCACAATATTAATATATAAAAGGCTTAACACTAAATCTCAACCAACAAAGATAGTAAAAAACATTATAAATTCAAATCAAAGACTAACGAATATATCGAACATTTCAAGTAGTTTCCTAGGAAACGGTTATTATTTTTTTGGAAATTATTTATTCAATTTTATTCACATTGTACAATTTATGATATATTAAAAACTTAAACTAAATCTCAGCAAACTAATAGTAGCACACTATAGTAAATACAAAATCAAAAATATCGAAACTAGCTAAAATTGTTTATTGTTTTGTAGGAAATGAAAACTTATATTTGAAAAAATATATAATACAATTTTAATTAAATTTCACAATATTAATATACAAAAGGCTAAAAACTAAAATCTTAGCCAACTAGGATAGTAAAAAAACATTACTAATTCAAATCGAAGAATAACGAATATATCGAAAATTTCAAGAGATTTCCTAGGAAATGTTAATTATTTTTAGAAAATTATTTATTCTATTTTAGTCACGTATTCGCGGTCTCAGGGGCGGTCTTATTTTCGAGGCCGTACGGGTAGTGGCGACCCCGAGGTACCCTAGCTAATGCTCCAGATCCCTTCTCTTCTTGTTCTGGAGGCCTATGGCTGGCACACTTTTCTATGTGTCAGCCTATCTCTCTTCTTCACTCTCTTCTATCTGAGGTAAAGTTCCTCAACTCTTCGATCTAGTTTCCCTTTCATTTCTCCCACTAGGGGCCAAGCCACGGTGGAACAGCGTAGGCCAGGGCTGAATGGCTGGTGGCAAACCAGTCTTTACTATGCGGACTCTGGACACCGGCGACCCTCCAGTTTAAAAGCAGCTTACCCAGGCATGCGGGGCTCTGTCTGGGTTGACCTTCCATTCCCTAGCTTCTCGTGGGAACAACATGAAAAGAAACAAAAACAAAAATCAAAACCAACCAACCCTTGAAACAGTTCCTGAAGCTGTTTCTAACCTACCTCTTCCTGCTGAGGTAGCTCCTGAAAGCTACCTCGCACATACCACCACCTGGCAACACAACTCAAGAGGTTGTTATGCCAACATCCCTACCTTCTCCTCAACAAAGTGCCTTAGGAACACAGGAGGTTCCATTGCACACTGAAGCTCCCATACATGGCAAGGCTTTATCTGAGGAAGGCAGTACAAGCGCTGAGGAAGCAAAATCCCTTCAAGATATAGAAGATCAGCTCCTCAACAGCCCAAGCACTCCCATGTCTACAGGTACGCTGGATGATGCCACAGAGCAACTCGGCAACCTCAGAATGAAGAGGCCCAACCTCGCCACTGCTCAAAGAAGAGAAGCACTAAGGGCTAAACTTCTTGAAAAGGGTGAAGCTTTTGACCCTTCCAAGTGGAGGAGGGGGAAAAAGAAGAAGAAAAAGAATCCAGAACGGCAGGAGGTCTCAACTCCGGCCCCAACTGCGGGTGCCAAGGCGGGGGTGGGGTCGGCCAAACGCCCCAGAGGCACCTTGGTCACCCCGCCCTCCGCTGAGGGACCCGCAAAGAAGGCTAGGAGGGAAACCCAAAAGCCCGAAGCCCACGATCCCGAGGCCTCTGGTAGCACACCCAAGGCTACCTACAGAGAGGTCGCAGCGATCAAAATGGCCATACCCCTCGAAGGCTACCCGGAAGCGAAGCTTAGTGCAGAGCAAGGAGAAGCCATCGAGGACGCAATTATGGAAGAAATCCAACCCCTGGAGGATGGTTCCGTTCCATCGTTTGCGGGCACCTACCTAGAGAAAGGTGTTTTTTAAATTGCTTCCTGCATCAACGAGCACACCAAACGTTGGCTGGAAGAAGTTATTCAAAGAATAAAACCTCTGGGAGATGACATCTCTCTGAGAGTGGGTCTGCGTAAGGACATCTTGAGGTCCACTAGGGTGTTTTTCAGAGCTCACCCGAAGCTTCTGAAGAAGACACCTGAAAAGGTACTTGAGATGTTCAATAAGCAGAACCCCAACTTGAATGTAAACGAGTGGAAAATCCTTCCATCCAAGCCAGACCCGAAAGAGTACGGATTCGTCTGCTTCCTGGACGAGGTCTGCTACAAGGCTGTGAAGGCTTCCAACTGTAGAGCCAACTTAGGACTCTGGCAGGTCTCAATTGTCTCCTCGACAGTCAAGGACAATGCCACGAGTTCTACAAATCAACCTCCAGCACAGTAGGGCTGCCTCGGCAGCCTTCTGCCAGTTCTTCCTCCAGGAGGGATTTGATCTGGCATTGATTCAAGAACCATGGCTTCACCAAGGGAGAGTGGCGGGCCTAAATGAAACCAAAGGTAAGTTAATTTACTGCACCTCTCTAAGGAATGTCAGAACCTGCATCCTGTTGAAGAGAGGCTTGGACTTTCTAACCCTCAACGAATTCTGCTCCAGAGATCTCACTGTGGACACACTGACCTGGAAGAATGGAGGCATAGTGCAGAGCACAATTGTAGGCTCCGTATACTTGCCATATGATGCCAGGGAACTCCCTCCATCAAGAGACCTAGAGCTCCTGGTGGAAGAAGCACAAGCCAGACGTCAACAACTTCTTCTAGGTTGTGACGCCAACGCCCATCACTCTGCTGGATGGGGCAGCACCAACACTAACCCCAGAGGTGAGGCACTTTTACAATTTCTTCTAAGTAGGGACCTATTTATATGTAATAAAGGTAACCGCCCTACTTTCGCAACACGAATTAGACAAGAAGTTATTGACATAACAATCTGCACACAAGGTATACTTGGAATGGTTGATAAGTGGCACGTAAGCGAAGAGGCCTCATTATCGGATCACAGGTATATCCGCTTTAACTTGCAAGATGAGGCTGCAGAGGTCCTCTATCGCAATCCCAGGAGGACTGACTGGTTGGGATATAAGTCTGACCTTCAGTCACAGTTGGGATCGGTAGGCGGAAGGGTGCGATGCTTCACAGACATAGATCAGATAGCTTCTGACCTGCAGAATGCTATAATCAATAGCTTCCACGACAATTGCCCATTACGACGGGGGAAGAGTCGAACCAATACTAAGTGGTGGACTGCGGACCTCGCTCGCAAAAGGGATAATGTCAGGAAGCTGTACAATCAATGCAAAAGGAGCCGTATCTGGGAGTCCTATCATAGAGCTCTAACAGAATACAGCCTAGCAATTAAAAAAGCAAAACAAAGTTCCTGGAGGCAGTTTACACAGAAGGTAAATGAGTTAAGCGCGGCAGCTAGACTGCAACGCTTACTAGCCTCAAGTCCAACCGGTCACTTGGGATCTTTAAGGTCCCAGGGAGGTCAACACACTTCCGGGTCTAGTGATAGCCTCAAACTTCTCCTTGAGACTCACTTCCCTGATTGTATCTTTGAGAATGACGACACTGGAAACGTCTGGTAACCACGAGGCAGGCTCACGGCCAAGAGCTTGTCGTGGTAGCTGGGCCATTGCCAGAAGGATTGTCACTCTCTCTAAAGCCAAATGGGCAATTTCTAAATTTGCCCCTTTCAAATCTGCAGGAGGGGATGGAAATCTTTCCGGCCCTGCTTCAACAAGGGTCGGAGAATCTCCTTACCCTTCTATGTGAACTATTCAGGGCGAGCCTAGCCTATGGGTACATACCACAAGTCTGGCGTCTCAACAGGGTGGTCTTCATCCCTAAAAAAGGGAGAGCGGACTACTCTGTCCCTAAATCTTTTCGTCCCATCAGTTTATCTTCGTTTCTACTGAAAACATTAGAAAGACTGGTGGAGAGGCACCTGAGAAAGGGAGTTCTCTCAGACACTCCCCTTCATCGCAACCAACATGCATACCAGCAAGGCAAATCCTGTGAATCAGCACTGCACCAACTAGTCAGTAGGATTGAGGATAGCCTGTCCGCCAAGGAATTGGCATTGTGCACCTTCATAGACATTGAAGGAGCTTTCGACAATGCCAAATTCACTGCAATGGTAAGTGGAGCACAGCGACGTGGCCTCGAGCCAGCTCTGTGCCGGTGGCTTAGGGCCATGCTGTGCTCCAGACGGATTAGGGCCGATCTCAATGAAGTATCGCTTGTGATCGCACCCACAAGGGGATGTCCTCAAGGAGGCATCCTGTCACCTCTACTGTGGGATCTAGTAGTAGATGGTCTACTTGAGGACCTTACTAACAACGGAATCTATGTCCAAGGATATGCAGACGACATAGTCCTTATGGTACAGGGAAAATATACAAATGTTGTTGTTGATATCATGAATACCAACCTTCAACATGTACACAACTGGTGTCAGGGAGAGGGACTGAAAGTAAATCCCTCTAAGACAGTAGTTGTACCATTCACTAGAAAAAAGAACCTAGAGTCTCCTTCTAGGCTGAAACTCGCATCCACTCAGCTGGAGTGGTCAAAGACAGTCAAATATTTAGGACTGACTCTAGACCATAAGCTTACGTGGAATGATCATCTTAATAATATCCTGCACAAAGCAAAGTGGGCGCTCATGACGTCCAGGAGACTTGCAGGAATCTCATGGGGCGTAAAACCCCATATAGCACTATGGCTTTACAAAGCAGTTGTAAGGCCTCAAATCACTTATGGTTCATTAGTCTGGTGGACAAAGGTGAATCAGGTAACTGCCAAAGCCAAGCTTGAAAGCTTACAAAGGCTTGGCACAATCTTTGTAACCGGAGCATTCAGGAGCAGTCCCTCAGCGACCCTCGAGGTGGCTTTAGGACTTCTACCTCTTGATGTCCATATAAAAGCTGAAGCGCGTAAGTCAGCTTATCGGCTGATGGTTGCTGGCTTGTGGAGGAATGGCGCGTCTAACGCGAGCCATGGCGCCATCACTGAAGCTGTAAACCCAAGCGCTATTCTCGAAATGGTCTCCGACACAATGAGAACGGAGTTCGTATTCAATAAGCCATTCTCTGTTGACTTCTACTCCAGAGATGAGTGGAAATCGCAAGATAACATCCCAACAATAAGAAAGAGCTTTGTCTGGTACACGGATGGCTCGCTTATTAAGGGTAGAACTGGATATGGAGTGTTTAGTCAATCCCCTAGAACTGCCCTTAGCGGCAGTTTGGGTCGGAACTGCTCCATATTTCAAGCCGAAATCTATGGTATCCTAGCCTGTGCCAACCTAGGCCTCACCAGAAGGTACCAGGGAATGAACATCTGTATAATGTCAGACAGTCAGGCAGCTCTTAAAGCTCTTGACTCCAACAGCATTTCATCCAGGCTTGTGTGGGAGTGCTTTAACACTCTCTGCAAGCTTGGATCACGCAACTGTGTGCGTCTTGGTTGGGTACCGGGCCACACAGGCATAGGTGGCGACGAATGCGCCGACAGGCTTGCCAAAAGCGGAGCAAGCATGCCATACACCGGTCCAGAACCGAGTTGTGGTATAAGCAAGTCAGCCGCTTACCAAAGTATAAACAAATGGTCCAGGAAGACACACCGCTTGCGGTGGCAGAGTCACCAAGGACAAGCACTCGGCAAAAGACTGCTTGCCGATTCTAGCTCCGGATTCACCAGATGGCTGATGGGGCTGGGCAGGGATCGGGTTAAGCAAGTGATTGCCTTGATCACTGGACACGGCAACTTCAGGAAACACCTAAACACTCTAGGTTTACGAAATGAGGACTCGGAGTGTAGACTCTGCAATAAGTCTGAAGAGACTGCAAAACACATAATACTGGACTGTGAGAGACTGGGAGCAAGGAGAAGGGCTCTTTTCGGTGATAAACAACCAGGCGACGAACCAGATGCTAGTATCGGGGAAAAGCTTCTTAGCCTAATTAAGGGCACGAAGATAGGCTTACCCCTCTAACATCAAAGGGGCACACAATAAGCTCAGGTTGACGTGTGAGGATCTATGAATCCACCCCAATATCCCAAAGGAAAAAAAAAATCGAAGAATAACGAATATACCGAAAATTCCAAGTGGTTTCCTAGGAAACGTTAATTATTGTTAGAAAATTATTTATTCCATTTTGGTCACATTGTACTATTTATGATATATTAAAACGCCTAATACTAAATGTCAGCAAAATAATAGTAACACACTATAATTAATACAAATTAAAAAATATCGAAACTAATTAAATTTGTTAATGGTTTCGTAGGAAATAAAACTTTTCTTTGAACAAATATATTATACAGTTTAGTTACATTTCACAATATTAATATATAAAAGGCTTAAAACTAAATCTATACCAACAAAGATAGTAAAAAAAATTACTAATTCAAATCGAAGAATAACGAATATATCGAAAATTTTAAGTGGTTTCCTAGGAAACGATAACTTTTCTTTAAAAAAATAAATTATTCAGTTTTAATCACATTTTAAAATATTAATAAACAAAACTCCGAACACTAAATCTTAACCTACTAGTATAGTAAGAAAACAAAACAAATTCAAATCGAAGAATAACAAATATATGTGCCTATATAAAATTTCAAGAGGTTTCCTAGGAAACGTTAATTATAGTTTGGAAAATTATTTTATTCAATTTTAGTTACATTGTACTATTTATGATATATTAAACACCTAATACTAAATATCACAAAACTAATAGTATTCTTTGAAAAAATAAAATATTCAGTTACATTTCACAATATTAATATACAAAAATCTTAACACTAAATCTCAGCTAACTAGGATAGTAAGAAAACATTACTAATTCAAATCAGCAGAGAATAACGAATATATTAAAAATTTCAAGTCATTTCCTAGGAAACGTAATTACTGTTTGGAAAATTATTGTAATCATTTTTAGTCACATTGTACTATTTATGATATATTAAACGCCTCATACTAAATCTCAGTAAAATAATAGTACCACACCTAAGTTATACAAATCAAAAATATCGGAACTAGCTAAAATTGTTAATGGTTTTGTAGGAAATGAAAACTTTTGTTTGAAAAAATATATAATACAGTTTTAATCAGATTTCCCAATAGTAATATACAAAAGGCTTAAAACTAAATCTTAGCCAACTAGGATAGTAAAAAAACATTACTAATTCCAATCTAAGAACAACGTATATATCGAAAATTTCAAGTGATTTCCTAGGAAACGTTACTTATTTTTTGGAAAATTTTTTATACCATTTTGGTCACATTGTACTATTTATGATAAATTAAACACCTAATAGTAAATCACTATAGTTAATAAAAATACAAAATATCGAAACCAAGGAACAATTGAAGTGGTTTCCTAGGAAACGAAAAGTATTCTTTTAAAAAATAAATTATTCATTTTAAATCACATTTCACAATATTAAAATACAAAAAGCTTAACACTAAATCTTAGCCAACTAGGATAGTAAGAAATCATTACTAATTCTAATTAAAGAATAACGAATATATCGAAAATTTCAAGTGGTTTCCTAGGAACAAAAACTTTTCTTTTATAAACTAAATTGTATAGTTTTAAATCACATTTTACAATTTTAATATACAAAATGCCTATCACTAAATCTCAACCTACTAGTATAGTAAGAAAACGTAACTAATTCAAATCGAAGAATAACAAGTATATATATATATATATATATATATATATATATATATATATAAACTATATAAAATTTCAAGAGTTTTCCTAGGAAACGTTAATTATTTGTTGGAAAATTATTTATTCAATTTTAATCACATTGTACTATATATCATATATAAACACCTAATACTAAATCTCAGCAAACTAATAGTAACACACTATAGTTAATACAAATCAAAAATATCAAAACTAACTAAACTTTTAAACTGTTTCATAAGAAACGTAAAATTTCCTTTTTTAAAAAACTAAATTATTCAGTCTTAATTACATCTCACAATATTAATATACAAAAAGCTTAACGCTAAATCTAAGCCAAGTAGGATAGTATGCTATAATTTCTAATTCAAGTCGAAGAATAACGAATATATCGAAAATATCAAGAGGTTACCTAGTAAACGTTAATTATTTTTAGAAATTTATTTATTCCATTTTGGACACATTGTACTATTTATGATATATTAAACGCCTAATACTAAATGTCAGCAAAATAATAGTAACACACTATAATTAATACAAATTAAAAATATCGAAACTAATTAAATTTGTTAATGGTTTCGTAGGAAATAAAACTTTTCTTTGAACAAATATATTATACAGTTTAGTTACATTTCACAATATTAATATATAAAAGGCTTAAAAAAACTAAATCTATACCAACAAAGATAGTAAAAAAACATTACTAATTCAAATCGAAAGAATAACGAATATATCGAAAATTTTAAGTGGTTTCCTAGGAAACGATAACTTTTCTTTAAAAAAATAAATTATACAGTTTTAATCACATTTTAAAATATTAATAAACAAAACTCCGAACACTAAATCTTAACCTACTAGTATAGTAAGAAAACAAAACAAATTCAAATCGAATAATAACAAATATATATGCCTATATAAAATTTCAAGAGGTTTCCTAGGAAAACGTTAATTATAGTTTGGAAAATTATTTTATTCAATTTTAGTTACATTGTACTATTTATGATATATTAAACACCTAATACTAAATATCACAAAACTAATAGTAACCTACTATAGTTATGACAAATACCAAATATCGAATCTAACGATTATTTTAAGTGGTTTCCTAGGAAACGAAAACTATTCTTTGAAAAAAATAAAATATTCAGTTATATTTCACAATATTAATATACAAAAATCTTTACACTAAATCTCAGCTAACTAGGATAGTAAGAAAACATTACTAATTCAAATCAGAGAATAACGAATATATTAAAAAATTTCAAGTCATTTCCTAGGAAACGTAATTACTGTTTGGAAAATTATTGTAATCATTTTTAGTCACATTGTACTATTTATGATATATTAAACGCCTAATACTAAATCTCAGCAAAATAATAGTAACACACCTAAGTTATACATATCAAAAATATCGAAACTAGCTAAAATTGTTAATGGTTTTGTAGGAAATGAAATTTTTTCTTTGAAAAAATATATAAAACAGTTTTAATCACATTTCACAATAGTAATATACAAAAGGCTTAAAACTATATCTTAGCCAACTAGGATAGTAAAAAAATATTACTATATTATTTGAAGTGGTTTCCTAGGAAACGATAACTTTTCTTTTAAAAACTAAATTATTCAGTTTAAATCACATTTCACTATATTAATATACAAAAAGCTTAACATTAAATCTCAGAAAATTAGGATAGTAAAAAAGGATAGTACTTTTTTATTTTGGTCACATTGTACTATTTATGATATATTAAACGCCTAATACTAAATGTCAGCAAAATAATAGTAACACACTATAGTTAATACAAATTAAAAATATCGAAAATAACTAAAATTTTAAATTGTTTCCTAGAAAACGAAAAATTTTCTTTTAAAAACTAAATTATTCAGTCTTAATTACATTTCACAATATTAATATACAAAAAGCTTAACGCTGAATCTAAGCCAACTAGGATAGTTTGCTATCATTTCTAATTCAAGGCGAAGAATAACGAATATATCGAAAATATCAAGTGGTTTCCTAGGAAACGTGAATTATTTTTAGAAAATTATTTATTTTTTATTTTGGTCACATTGTACTATTTATGGTATATTAAACGCCTAATACTAAATGTCAGCAAAATAATAGTAACACACTATAATTAATACAAATTAAAAATATCGAAACTAATTAAATTTGTTAACGGTTTCGTAGGAAATAAAACTTTTCTTTGAACAAATATATTATACAGTTTAGTTACATTTCACAATATTAATATATAAAAGGCTTAAAACTAAATCTCAACCAACAAAGATATTAAAAAAACATTACTAATTCAAATTGAATAATAACGAATATATCGAAAATTTTAAGTGGTTTCCTAGGAAACGATAACTTTTCTTTAAAAAAAATAAATTATTCAGTTTTAATCACATTTTAAAATATTAATAAACAAAACTCCAAACATTAAATCTTAACCTACTAGTATAGTAAGAAAACAAAACAAATTCAAATCGAAGAATAACAAGTATATATGCCTATATAAAATTTCAAGAGGTTTCCTAGGAAACGTTAATTATAGTTTGGAAAATTATTTTATTCAATTTTAGTTACATTGTACTATTTATGATATATTAAACACCTAATACTAAATCTCAGGAAATTAATAGTACCACACCTAAGTTATACTAATCAAAAATATCGAAACTAACTAAAATTGTTAATGGTTTCGTAGGAAATAAAAATTTTCTTTGAAAAAATATATTATACAGATTTAATCACATTTCACAATAGTAATATATAAAAGGCTTAACACTAAATCTCAACCAACAAAGATAGTAAAAAAACATTATAAATTCAAATCGAAGAATAACGAATATATCGAAAATTTCAAGTAGATTCCTAGGAAACGTTAATTATTTTTTGGAAAATTATTTATTCAATTTTAGTCACCTTGTATTATTTATGATATATTAAACTCCTACTACTAAATCTCAGAAAACTAATAGTAACACACTATAGTTAATACAATTACAAATTATCGAAACTAACGAATATTTTAAGTGGTTTCCTAGGAAACGATAACTTATCTTTTTAAAGACTAAATTATTCAGTTTAAATCACATATCACACTATTAATATACAAAAAGCTTAACATTAAATCTCAGAAAACTAGGATAGTAAAAAAAACATTACTAATTCAAATCGAAGAATAACGAATATACCGAAAAATTTCAAGTGGTTTCCTAGGAAACGTTAATTATTTTTAGAAAATTATTTATTCCATTTTGGTCACATTGTACTATTTATGATATATTAAACACCTAATAGTAAATCTCAGAATACTAATAGTAACACACTATAGTTAATAAAAATACAAAATACCGAAACTAACGAACATTTGAATCTGTTTCCTAGGAAACGATAACTTTTCTTTTAAAAACTAAATTATTCAGTCTTAATTACATTTCACAATATTAATATACATAAACCTTAACACTAAATCTCAGCTAACTAGGATAGTAAGAAAACTTTACTAATTCAAATCGAAGAATAACGAATATATTAAAAATTCCAAGTGGTTTCCTAGGAAACGTTACTTATTTTTTGGAAAATTATTTATTCCTTTTTGGTCACATTGTACTATTTATGATATATTAAACACCTAATAGTAAATCTCAGAAAACTAATAGTAACACACTATAGTTAATAAAAGTACAAAATATCGAAACTAACGAACATTTGAAGCTGTTTCCTAGGAAACGATAACTTTTCTTTAAAAAACTAAATTATTCAGTTTAAATCACATTTCACTATATTAATATACAAAAAGCTTAACATTAAATCTCAGAAAATTAGGATAGTAAAAAACATTACAAATTCAAATCGAAGAATAACGAATATACCGAAAATTCCAAGTGGTTTCCTAGGAAACGTTAATTATTGTTAGAAAATTATTTATTCCATTTTGGTCACATTGTACTATTTATGATATATTAAACGGCTAATACTAAATCTCAGCAAAAAAAAAACAGTATCACACTATAGTTAATACAAATTAAAAATATCGAAACTAACTAAAATTTTAAATTGTTTCCTAGAAAACGAAAAATTTTCTTTTAAAAACTAAATTATTCACTTAATTACATTTCACAATATTAATATACAAAAAGCTTAACGCTGAATCTAAGCCAACTAGGATAGTTTGCTATCATTTCTAATTCAAGGCGAAGAATAACGAATATATCGAAAATATCAAGTGGTTTCCTAGGAAACGTGAATTATTTTTAGAAAATTATTTATTTTTTATTTTGGTCACATTGTACTATTTATGGTATATTAAACGCCTAATACTAAATGTCAGCAAAATAATAGTAACATACTATAATTAATACAAATTAAAAATATCGAAACTAATTAAATTTGTTAACGGTTTTCGTAGGAAATAAAACTTTTCTTTGAACAAATATATTATACAGTTTAGTTACATTTCACAATATTAATATATAAAAGGCTTAAAACTAAATCTCAACCAACAAAGATATTAAAAAAACACATTACTAATTCAAATCGAAGAATAACGAATATATCGAAAATTTTAAGTGGTTTCCTAGGAAACGATAACTTTTCTTTAAAAAAAATAAATTATTCAGTTTTAATCACATTTTAAAATATTAATAAACAAAACTCCAAACATTAAATCTTAACCTACTAGTATAGTAAGAAAACAAAACAAATTCAAATCGAAGAATAACAAGTATATATGCCTATATAAAATTTCAAGAGGTTTCCTAGGAAACGTTAATTATAGTTTGGAAAATTATTTTATTCAATTTTAGTTACATTGTACTATTTATGATATATTAAACACCTAATACTAAATCTCAGGAAATTAATAGTACCACACCTAAATTATACTAATCAAAAATATCGAAACTAACTAAAATTGTTAATGGTTTCGTAGGAAATAAAAATTTTCTTTGAAAAAATATATTATACAGATTTAAATCACATTTCACAATAGTAATATATAAAAGGCTTAACACTAAATCTCAACCAACAAAGATAGTAAAAAAACATTATAAATTCAAATCGAAGAATAACGAATATATCGAAAATTTCAAGTAGATTCCTAGGAAAACGTTAATTATTTTTTGGAAAATTATTTATTCAATTTTAGTCACCTTGTATTATTTATGATATATTAAACTCCTACTACTAAATCTCAGAAAACTAATAGTAACACACTATAGTTAATACAATTACAAATTATCGAAACTAACGAATATTTTAAGTGGTTTCCTAGGAAACGATAACTTATCTTTTAAAGACTAAATTATTCAGTTTAAATCACATATCACACTATTAATATACAAAAAGCTTAACATTAAATCTCAGAAAACTAGGATAGTAAAAAAAACATTACTAATTCAAATCGAAGAATAACGAATATACCGAAAATTTCAAGTGGTTTCCTAGGAAACGTTAATTATTTTTAGAAAATTATTTATTCCATTTTGGTCACATTGTACTATTTATGATATATTAAACACCTAATAGTAAATCTCAGAAAACTAATAGTAACACACTATAGTTAATAAAAATACAAAATACCGAAACTAACGAACATTTGAATCTGTTTCCTAGGAAACGATAACTTTTTCTTTTAAAAACTAAATTATTCAGTCTTAATTACATTTCACAATATTAATATACATAAACCTTAACACTAAATCTCAGCTAACTAGGATAGTAAGAAAAACTTTACTAATTCAAATCGAAGAATAACGAATATATTAAAAATTCCAAGTGGTTTCCTAGGAAACGTTACTTATTTTTTTGGAAAATTATTTATTCCTTTTTGGTCACATTGTACTATTTATGATATATTAAACACCTAATAGTAAATCTCAGAAAACTAATAGTAACACACTATAGTTAATAAAAGTACAAAATATCGAAACTAACGAACATTTGAAGCTGTTTCCTAGGAAACGATAACTTTTCTTTAAAAAACTAAATTATTCAGTTTAAATCACATTTCACTATATTAATATACAAAAAGCTTAACATTAAATCTCAGAAAATTAGGATAGTAAAAAACATTACAAATTCAAATCGAAGAATAACGAATATACCGAAAATTCCAAGTGGTTTCCTAGGAAACGTTAATTATTGTTAGAAAATTATTTATTCCATTTTGGTCACATTGTACTATTTATGATATATTAAACGGCTAATACTAAATCTCAGCAAAAAAAAAACAGTATCACACTATAGTTAATACAAATTAAAAATATCGAAACTAACTAAAATTTTAAATTGTTTCCTAGAAAACGAAAAATTTTCTTTTAAAAACTAAATTATTCACTTAATTACATTTCACAATATTAATATACAAAAAGCTTAACGCTGAATCTAAGCCAACTAGGATAGTTTGCTATCATTTCTAATTCAAGGCGAAGAATAACGAATATATCGAAAATATCAAGTGGTTTCCTAGGAAACGTGAATTATTTTTAGAAAATTATTTATTTTTTTTTTGGTCACATTGTACTATTTATGGTATATTAAACGCCTAATACTAAATGTCAGCAAAATAATAGTAACATACTATAATTAATACAAATTAAAAATATCGAAACTAATTAAATTTGTTAACGGTTTCGTAGGAAATAAAACTTTTCTTTGAACAAATATATTATACAGTTTAGTTACATTTCACAATATTAATATATAAAAGGCTTAAAACTAAATCTCAACCAACAAAGATATTAAAAACACATTACTAATTCAAATCGAAGAATAACGAATATATCGAAAATTTTAAGTGGTTTCCTAGGAAACGATAACTTTTCTTTAAAAAAAATAAATTATTCAGTTTTAATCACATTTTAAAATATTTAATAAACAAAACTCCAAACATTAAATCTTAACCTACTAGTATAGTAAGAAAACAAAACAAATTCAAATCGAAGAATAACAAGTATATATGCCTATATAAAATTTCAAGAGGTTTCCTAGGAAACGTTAATTATAGTTTGGAAAATTATTTTATTCAATTTTAGTTACATTGTACTATTTATGATATATTAAACACCTAATACTAAATCTCAGGAAATTAATAGTACCACACCTAAATTATACTAATCAAAAATATCGAAACTAACTAAAATTGTTAATGGTTTCGTAGGAAATAAAAAATTTTCTTTGAAAAAATATATTATACAGATTTAATCACATTTCACAATAGTAATATATAAAAGGCTTAACACTAAATCTCAACCAACAAAGATAGTAAAAAAACATTATAAATTCAAATCGAAGAATAACGAATATATCGAAAATTTCAAGTAGATTCCTAGGAAACGTTAATTATTTTTTGGAAAATTATTTATTCAATTTTAGTCACCTTGTATTATTTATGATATATTAAACTCCTACTACTAAATCTCAGAAAACTAATAGTAACACACTATAGTTAATACAATTACAAATTATCGAAACTAACGAATATTTTAAGTGGTTTCCTAGGAAACGATAACTTATCTTTTAAAGACTAAATTATTCAGTTTAAATCACATATCACACTATTAATATACAAAAAGCTTAACATTAAATCTCAGAAAACTAGGATAGTAAAAAAAAACATTACTAATTCAAATCGAAGAATAACGAATATACCGAAAATTTCAAGTGGTTTCCTAGGAAACGTTAATTATTTTTAGAAAATTATTTATTCCATTTTGGTCACATTGTACTATTTATGATATATTAAACACCTAATAGTAAATCTCAGAAAACTAATAGTAACACACTATAGTTAATAAAAATACAAAATACCGAAACTAACGAACATTTGAATCTGTTTCCTAGGAAACGATAACTTTTCTTTTAAAAACTAAATTATTCAGTCTTAATTACATTTCACAATATTAATATACATAAAGCTTAACACTAAATCTCAGCTAACTAGGATAGTAAGAAAACTTTACTAATTCAAATCGAAGAATAACGAATATATTAAAAATTCGAAGTGGTTTCCTAGGAAACGTTAATTATTGTTAGAAAATTATTTATTCCATTTTGGTCACATTGTACTATGTATGATATATTAAACGCCTAATATTAAATCTCAGCAAAAAAAATAGTAACACACTTTAGTTAGGGGAGAGTCCGCTGGTATCGGACATACGGTGGTATCGGACAGTTTGTGATTCTTATAATTGCCGCGTGAGTTCAGCACTTGTCAATAGTGTTGTGCATTCCTCCAGAGGAGGAACCAGTCTGCTCGCCATCTTGGATGGTTTCTGTTCGGTGTCTGTGAGTTATTTCATTTTAAGTGTAAGTGAGGTCAGTGGGCGCTGTATCGAGTTAACTTTACACATCTGTACCACTTACGAATGTAAGTATATCTTCTATCACATATATTAATTACAACTATTGTCTATTACTTATTCAAACTACAAGTAGCTTAAAGATCTATTTTAAACAAGGTTAGGTATATCGTCGTTTTTTGTAACCATGCCATTTTGGTGGTATCGGACACACTATATTCCGGTGGTATCGGACACTAAAACGTTTTCTTGATAATGCCAATACATCTTATGTATCATTTCACAGGTGCAATGGGGAAGATACGGGGTAAGTGGACTGAAGAAAGCATGAAAGCTGCTGTGCAGAGCGTGTTAAAGGGAGAAAAATCAATTAGAGAGTCTAGTCAAAGATACTGTGTTCCCAAAAGTTCTTTGTCAGATAGACTCAAAAACGTGGACAGGAAGCCGTACTAAAACCTAATACAGATAATAAAGGTACTTTTCAGCGTACTTTTAATGAAGAACAAGAGCGTATGTTGTATGAACATTGTAAAAAATTAGATGCCCAGCTCATGCCACTTAACAGAACTGAATTTATGAAACTTGCGTATCAGTTTGCCGAAGTTTTAAAAGTCAAGCATCGTTTCAACAAATCTACAAAAATGGCAGGGAAAGCATTTTATTACGATTTTATGACTAAATATGAAGATTTAAGCTTAAGAACAGCTCAATCTACAAGCTTACAACGTGCTGTAGGTTTTAACAAGGAACAAGTGTCAAGATTTTTTGACAAGCTAACTGAATTGATGACAAAATATACTTTCCCACTATCCAGAATATTTAACGCCGACGAAACTGGCGTTTCTGTTGTACATACAAACAGGCTTAAAGTTATTTCGTCTAAAGGAAAAAAACAAGTAGGTAAATTGACAACTGCGGAAAGAGGTCGGAATGTCACAATCTTACTGTGTATCAATGCAGCTGGCGATCAATTTATTCCCCATTATTTGTATTGCCAAGACAAAGAATTGATGTTGAGCTTAAGAAGGATGCTCCACTAGGTAGTATTTTTGATGGACAACCAAATGGCTGGATAACTAAGGATGGGTTCTTGAAATGGTTAACCTTATTTAAGGAACGAGTCAAATCAGATGAGAAAAGTCCTGTCCTGTTAATTGTAGATGGCCATGGTAGCCACAAAGATTTAGATGTCATTGTATTTGCTAAAGAACATCATATTCACATGATTAGCCTTCCTCCACACACATCACACAAACTGCAACCGTTAGACAGGGCCATCATGAAGCCTTTCAAAAATGCATATAACGAAGCATGTTCTTTGTGGATGAGAAGGTATCCTTTGATGAAAATAGCTCTCAAAGACATTGCTGGCATAGTAAATGACGCGTTCTTGAAAATATGCCGAATGGAACTGGCAAAATCAGGGTGTGCCTGTACAGGAATAAGTCCATTAAACCCTAACATATTTACCGATCTGGATTTTCAGGCTTCATTGTTCTCTCAGATGGATACGGATAGCCAACCAGAGAATGCTTCCGGACCAGAAACATCAAAATCCTTGTGCCAACCCGATCAGTCTAGTTTTCTAGATTTAAGTGTTCCTGGCACATCAGCCAAGTCACCCAATGTCTTGGAAGCTATCTCACCTCTCCCCAGCAGCTCAAATTCAAAGTTTAAGATTAGAAAAGGAAGAGCTGAAAAAAGTGAAATTCTTACCTCAACACCTTACAAGTCTCAAATTGAAACACACGCCGAGCATTAGTCGAAGAAAAAAAGATGCAAGCAGAAGAGAGGAAAAGGAAAAGGGAAGAAAAAAATTATTTTAAACGATAAAAACAAAAAAGGAAAACGACTACTGATCGGAAGAAATATTGTAAAGAAAAGGTAGAGTTCTTGAAGAAACGCCAAAAGTTGTGTCAACCAAGCGAACTTTAAATTTTGATGGGGTCTCTAGGAACGACAACAGAAACAGTGACACAAACTGCATTATTTGTGGTGAAAATTTCAATGAAGACTGGATTCAGTGCAGTACTTGCAAAGGATGGGCTCACGAAAACTGCGCTGATCTTGAGGGAAGTGACCTATTTTACATATGTGACACATGTAAGAATAAGAAATGAACATTCATTATTCTGTTTACTCTTTTGTTAGCCAAAATTAGGCAGTCTAATTTCTGTAATTTTTTCTTACTTTTCATACAAGATACAGATTATGTAATAAAATGTGTTTTAAAAAAATTATTTCATGTGTGCATTCTTAAAGAATCCTCGTCCGATACCACCAGACAACCAATGTCCGATACCACCAGACGCATTTTAAATCATATCTATGAAAATAATTTGCCAGTTTTATATTTATTGTCTTGGTAAAAATCCCGTTATGTGTTTATTTAAGTAACAAGTAAAAGTTTTATAAAACATTTTAAAAAAAGTAGATAACATAAATATTAAGTTATTAATTTTGAAAAACGCTAAGGTGGCCGATACCAGCGGACTCTCCCCTAATACAAATTAAAAATATCGAAACTAACTAAAATTTTAAATAATTGTTTCCTAGGAAACGAAAAATTTTCTTTTAAAAACTAAATTATTTAGTCTTAATTACATTTCACAATTTTAATATACAAAAAACTTAACGCTGAATCTAAGCCAACTAGGATAGTTTGCTATCATTTCTAATTCAAGGCGAAGAATAACGAATATATCGAAAATATCAAGTGGTTTCCTAGGAAACGTGAATTATTTTTAGAAAATTATTTATTTTTTATTTTGGTCACATTGTACTATTTATGATATATTAAACGCCTAATACTAAATGTCAGCAAAATAATAGTAACACACTATAATTAATACAAATTAAAAATATCGAAACTAATTAAATTTGTTAATGGTTTCGTAGGAAATAAAACTTTTCTTTGAACAAATATATTATACAGTTTAGTTAAATTTCACAATATTAATATATAAAAGGCTTAAAACTAAATCTATACCAACAAAGATAGTAAAAAACATTACTAATTCAAATCGAAGAATAACGAATATATCGAAAATTTTAAGTCGTTTCCTAGAAACGATAACTTTTCTTTAAAAAAATAAATTATTCAGTTTTAATCACATTTTAAAATATTAATAAACAAAAACTCCGAACACTAAATCTAAACCTACTAGTATAGTAAGAAAACAAAACAAATTCAAATCGAAGAATAACAAGTATATATGCCTATATAAAATTTCAAGAGGTTTCCTAGGAAACGTTAATTATAGTTTGGAAAATAATTTTATTCAATTTTAGTTACATTGTACTATTTATGATATATTAAACACCTAATACTAAATCTCAGGAAATTAATAGTACCACACCTAAGTTATACTAATCAAAAAATATCGAAACTAACTAAAATTGTTAATGGTTTCGTAGGAAATAAAAATTTTCTTTGAAAAAATATATTATACAGTTTTAATCACATTTCACAATAGTAATATATAAAAGGCTTAAACACTAAATCTCAACCAACAAAGATAGTAAAAAAACATTATAAATTCAAATCGAAGAATAACGAATATATCGAAAATTTCAAGTAGATTCCTAGGAAACGTTAATTATTTCTTGGAAAAGTATTTATTCAATTTTAGTCACATTGTACTATTTATGATATATTAAACACCTAATACTAAATCTCAGGAAACTAATAGTGGCACACTATAGTAAATACAAATCAAAAATATCGAAACTAGCTAAATTGGTTAATGGTTTTGTAGGAAATGAAAACTTATCTTTGAAAATATATATAATACACTCTTAATCACATTTCAAAATAGTAATATACAAAAGGCTAAATACTAAATCTTAGCCAACTAGGATAGTAAAAAAACATTACTAAATCAAATCGAAGAATAACGAATATACCGAAAATTTCAAGTGGTTTCCTAGGAAACGTTAATTATTTTTTAGAAAATTATTTATTCCATTTTGGTCACATTGTACTATTTATGATATATTAAACACCTAATACTAAATCTCAGCCAACGAATAGTAACACACTATAGTAATTACAAATACAAAATATCGAAACTAACGAATATTTTAAGTGGTTTCCTAGGAAACGATAACTTTTCTTTTAAAAAGTAAATTATTCAGTTTAAATCACATTACACTATATTAATATACAAAAAGCTTAACATTAAATCTCAGAAAATTAGGATAGTAAAAAAACATTACAAATTCAAATCGAAGAATAACACATATATCAATAATTTCAAGTGGTTTCCTAGGAAACGTTAATTATTTTTGGAAAATTATTTACTCAATTTTAGTCACATTGTACTATTCATAATATAATAAACACCTAAATAATAAATCTCAGCAAAACTAATAGTAACACACTATAGGTAATACAAAATCAAAATATCGAAACTAACTAAAATTTATAATGGTTTCCTAGGAAACGAAAAACTTTTTTTAACAAATAAATTATTCAGTTTTAATCACATTTTAGAATATTAATATACAAAAAGCCTAACACTCAATCTTAGCTAACTAGGATAGTAAGAAAACATTACTAATTTTAGTCAAATAATAACGAATATATCAAAAATTTCAAGTGGTTTCCTAGGAAACGTTAATTATTTTTTGGAAAATTATTTATTCAATTTGAGTTAATTTGTACATTTTATAATATAATAAACACCTAAAACTAAATCTCAGCAAACTAATAGTAACACACTATATGTAATACAAATCAAAAATATCGAAACTAGCTAAAATTGTTTATGGTTTTGTAGGAAATGAAAACTTATCTTTGAAAAAATATATAATACAATTTTAATCACATTTCACAATAGTAATATATAAAAGGCTTAAAACTAAATCTATACCAACAAAGATAGTTAAAAAACATTACTAATTCAAATCGAAGAATAACGAATATATCGAAAATTTTATGTGGTTTCCTAGAAACGATAACTTTTCTTTAAAAAAATAAATTATTCAGTTTTAATCACATTTTAAAATATTAATAAACAAAACTCCGAACACTAAATCTAAACCTACTAGTATAGTAAGAAAACAAAACAAATTCAAATCGAAGAATAACAAGTATATATGCCTATATAAAATTTCAAGAGTTTTCCTAGGAAACGTTAATTATAGTTTGGAAAATTATTTTATTCAATTTTAGTTACATTGTACTATTTATGATATATTAAACACCTAATACTAAATCTCAGGAAATTAATAGTACCACACCTAAGTTATACTAATCAAAAATATCGAAACTAACTAAAATTGGTTAATGGTTTTGTAGGAAATGAAAACTTATCTTTGAAAATATATATAATACACTCTTAATCACATTTCAAAATAGTAATATGCATAAGGCTAAATACTAAATCTTAGCCAACTAGGATAGTAAAAAAACATTACTAAATCAAATCGAAGAATAACGAATATACCGAAAATTTCAAGTGGTTTCCTAGGAAACGTTAATTATTTTTAGAAAATTATTTATTCCATTTTGGTCACATTGTACCATTTATGATATATTAAACACTTAATACTAAATCTCAGCAAACGAATAGTAACACACTATAGTTATTACAAATACAAAGTATCGAAACTAACGAATATTTTAAGTGGTTTCCTAGGAAACGAAAAATTTTCTTTTAAAAACTAAATTATTCAGTTTTAATCACATTTTAAAATATTAATATACAAAACGCTTAACACTAAATCTCATCCTACTAGTATAGTAAGAAAACATAACTAATTCAAATACAAACTCTTACATATACACCCTATTTTCACAATTTATGCGCATCGCTGTTTTTTGTTATATAGTGTTATTATAGTTTCATAAATTTGTATAATGCTTATGTGTTTCTGAAACTAGAATAAATTTGACACAAAATGGTTATCTCACTTTTGTAGTTTTCTTACTATAACTTCGTTTGCTAGGTATGGTCCCCCCAAATTAATAAAAAAGAAAATGTAAATTTTGAATTTCATGTAAAAAAAAATTTTAGTAAACATTTTTTTAAGGCCAAATTTAAATACTAATATTGTTATATGTTTAATTCTGAACACAAAAATATATACTTCTATATATATTACTTTTAATTTATATTTTTAATAAATTTTTTTTAAACCCTTGCACGAGGCTCGAAAACATGCCGCCACTACAGGAAAAAATGACCGCCAGTTGGAGGGTTAAACGCCTAATACTAAATGTCAGCAAAATAATAGTAACACACTATAATTAATACAAATTAAAAATATTGAAACTAATTAAATTTGATAATGGTTTCGTAGGAAATAAAACTTTTCTTTGAACAAATATAATATATAGTTTAGTCCCATTTCACAATATTAATATATAAAAGGCTTAAAACTAAATCTCAACCAACAAAGATAGTAAAAAAACATTACTAATTCAAATCGAAGAATAACGAATATATTAAAAATTTCAAGTGGTTTCCTAGGAAAGTTAATTATTTTTAGGAAAATTATTTATTAAATTTTAGTCACATTGTACTACGTATGATATATTAAACACCTAATACTAAATCTCGGAAAACTAATAGTAACACACTATAGTTAATACAAATACAAAATATCGAAACTAACGAGCATTTGAAGTGGTTTCCTAGGAAACGAAAACTATTCTTTTAAAAAATAAATTATTCAGTTTAAATTACATTTCACAATATTAATATAGAAAAAGCTTAACACTAAATCTCAGCCAACTAGGATAGTAAAAAAACTTTACTAATTCAAATCGAAGAATAACGAATATACCGAATATTTCAAGTGGTTTCCTAGGAAACGTTAATTATTTTTTGGAAAATTATTTATTCAATTTTAGTCACATTGTACTATTTATGATAAATTAAAAACCTAATAGTAAATCTCAGAAAACTAATAGTAACACACTATAGTTAATAAAAATACAAAATATTGAAACTAACGAACATTTGAAGTGGTTTCCTAGGAAACGAAAACTTTTCTTTTAAAAACTAAATTATTCAGTTTTAATCACATTTTAAGGCATCATCAGTTTGATATTGTTTCCAGAAAAACATATGTGTAAAATAGAAAAAAAGACATATGATAAAATAGAATACAATTTTAAATTAACTGTAAAGATAAAAAACTATTAAATTATAAAAGAATTATGTAGAAAAATATGGTTTGCAATTCATAATTTTGGAATGGATTTCTTTTTTCAATAATGGTATAAAAAATATCACTGAAATTTACGGAACGTTGGGAAATACAATTATCTTTTAAAACTGTCATACATGCACTTTCAATGTTATTTCTTTAAGTCTAGGAAGATTCTTTAAACACTACACAAGAAGATTCAAAATTTATATGATAATTTTCCTTTACTGCATGTTCAACTAATTTAGATTTTTCAATGTTTCCTTTTTTATAGTTATGAATATCTTCTTTTACCCTAAATTCCACAAGTCTTGATGTTTGGCCGAGATACGTCTTGTTGCAACCACAGTCAATTTTATATATCACATTCTTGGCTTCTTTTTGTTTGTTTTTCGGTTTTAATTTCGTTAAGTAGCTTCTTATATTATATTGTGACTTAAAAACAGTGTGGATGTTAAATTTATAATTTATCCTACGTTTCCTTTCTGATTCGTATGTCTTTTCCATTAAAACCTACTCACTTCCACCAAGAACACAAAGCAGAAAACAGTTAACTTGATCAAATTTATAGTATCTTTTAATTGCATTTTTTTTATAAATAATTATATATCAATGCTTGAATAGTTTATTTTACGTAATTGTGCATTAAGTTATTAAATTTTATGATTAACCTAAATTACAAAGTAAGTATAATCGTAATAAAGTGCATTTTTAAGCAGTTAAAAGGCGAAAAATGTCTCCGCTGTATCAGGGAGGCAGAATGTTTAGCAGGCTGCATTATCAAACCTATAAAAATTTACATAGAAACGTGTTATAAGATAACATGTAACTATTAATAAAAAACCTTGTAATTTGTATTCTATTAAAATTTAAAATTATTACATTATTGCACATATTAGATATTATGTATGTAATAAATTTTAGAAGTTAAGCTGATAAAGTGGGTAATACAGTATATTACAATAAAATGTATCTATTAATAAAAGATAGCTAATAATTTGTATTACAATTAAAGTTCAAAATTATTGTATATTGAAACATATTACATAGTATTTTTGTAATAAATTTCAGATTTCAAGGACATAAAAAAGAAAGAAATATCCACTATATCAGGAAGGTAGAATGTATAGCAGTTAACTTGATCAAACTTATGGTATTTTTAAATTTTCTTTTGTTCTATAACTGATTATATCTCTATGTTTAAGTAATTTGTGTATTAAGTTATTAAATTTCATAATGTAGCCTAAATTACAAAGTATAATCGTAATAAAGGGAATTATTAAGTAGATAAGGGGCAAAAAAAGTCACTGCTGTATCAGGGAGGCAGAATGTTTCGCAGTTAATATTATCAATTTTATGAAAACTTAGGTAATGCAGTATATTAGAATAACATGTAACTATTAATAAAAGACAGCTTGTAATTTATATTACATTAAAATATACAAATTATTACATATTCAAACATATTGAACATTTCAAGCCGATGAAGTGCGATTTAAATATCCACTGTATCATGAAGGTAGAGTGTTTAGCAGTTAACATTATCAATCTTATGATAAATTAGGTAATACCGTAATTTAGAATAACATGTAACTATTTTTAAAAGACAGCTTGTAATTAATGTTACATCAAAATATACAAATTGTTACACATTTGAACTTATTACATAGTATAGTTTTCTAAAAAATGTCAGAAAAAAGCCGATAAAGTGCGAAATAAATATCCAATGTATCAGGAAGGTAGAATGTTTAGCAGTTAACATTATCAATGTTATGAAACTTAGGTAATACAGTATATAACAATAACATGTAACTATTAATAAAAGATAGCTATTAATTTGTATTACGTTACAGTTTAAATATTATTACATAGTATAACATTTAGATAGTATTTTTGTAATAAATGTCAGAATTCAAGCCGATAAAGCGCGAATTAAATCTCCACTTTATTAGGAAGGTGTAATGTTTAGCAGTTAGCTTGATCAAACTTATGGTATTTTTAAATTTTATTTTGGTCTATACGTGATTATATCTCTATCTTCAACTATTTGTTTTTACAAAATTGTATGTTATGTTACTAAATTTCATAATGTAGCCTAAACTACCAAGTATAATGGAAATAAAGGCAATTTTTAAACAGATCAAAGAGCGAAAAATGTCTCTGCTGTATCAGGGAGGCAGAATGTTTAGCAGTCTACATTATAAAACCTATAAAAAATTACATAATAACGTGGTATAGGACAATATTTAATAATAAAAGAATGTAGTTCATTAAAATTAAAAAACTATTACATATTTGAACATATAAGATATTATTTAAGTAATAAATGTCTGATTTTAAGCTGATAAAGTGCATAATAAATATTCACTGTATTAGCAAGGTAGAATGTTTAGCAGTTAGCTTGATCAAATTTATGGTATTTTTAAATTTTATTTTGTTCCATAACTGATTATATCTCTATGTTCAAATATTTTCTTTTACAAAATTGTGTATTAAGTTATTAAATTTTATAACGTAGCATAAATTGCAAAGTATAATCGTAATACAGGGCATTTGTAAGCAGATAAAAGGGCAAAAAATGTTTCTGCTGTATAAGGGAGGCAAAATGATTAGCTGTTATCATTATCAATTTTATAAAAAGTTAGGTAGTACTGTATATTAAAATAACATGTAACTATTATTAAAGGTTGATTGTAATTTGTATTACAATAAAACTTCAAAACTATTACATATTTAAACATATTACACAGTATTTTTGTAATAAATGTAACCTTTCAAGTCAATCAAGTGCGAATTAAATATCCACTGTATCAGGAAGGTAGAATGATTAGCAGTTAACATTATCAATGTTATGAAATATTAGGTAATACCGTATATTAGAATAACATGTAACTATTAATAAAAGACAGCTTGTAATTTATATAACTTTAAAATATACAATTTATTACATAATTGAACATATTACATAGTTTTTTTTTTTTGTAATAAATGTCAGTTTTCAAGCCGATAACGGGCGAAAGAAATATCCACTGTATCAGAAAAGTAGAATGTTTAGCTGTTTTTTTTTTCATAATAAAGTGGATTTTAAATTCGCCTTTATCGGCTTGAAAAGAGACATAAATTACAAAAAATGCTATTAAATATAATCAAATACGTAAAAATTTTGAAATTTTATTGTAACTCTGCTGTTTCAGGGAGACAGAATGTTTAGCAGTCTACATTATTAAACCTATGAAAAATTACATAGTAACTTGTTATAGGATAACATGTAACTAGTAATAAAATAACTTGTAATTTTTATTACATTAAAATTTAAAACTTATTACATATTTGAGCATATCAGATATTCCTTATGTAATAAATGTATGATTTTAAGCTGATAAAGTGCATAATAAATATTCACTGTATCAGGAAGGTAGAATGTTTATCAGTTAACATTATCAATCTTATGAAAAATTAGGTAATAACGTAAATTAGAATAACGTGTAACCATGAATAAAATACAGCTTGTAATTTATATTACATTAAAATATATAAATTATTATTACATATTTAAACGTAATACATAGTATTTTTGTAATAAATGTCAGATTTTCAAGGCCATAAAGGACGAAATAAATATCCACTTTATCAGGAAGGTATAATGTTTAGCAGTTAACATTATCAAAATTATGAAAAATTACATAATACGTAATATGTTATAGGCTAACATGTAACAATAAATAAAAGAAAACTTGTAAATTGTATTGCATTAAAATTTAAAAATTATTACTTTATTGAAAATCAGATATTATATGTAAACATTGTCAGATTTTAAGCTGTTAAAGTGCATAGTAAATATCCACTGTATTACGAAGGTAGAATGTTTAGCAGTTAACATTATCAATCTTATGAAAAATAGGTAATACTATATATTTGAATAACATGTAACTATTATTACAAGAAAGCTTGTAATTTGTATTACATTAAATTTTAATAAATTATTACATATTTAAACATATTACATAGTACTTTTGTAATAAATGTCACATTTCAACTCGATAAAGAGCGAAATAAAAATCCACTGTATCAGGAAGGTAGATTGTTTAGTACTTAGCTTGATCAAACTTATGGTATTTTTAAAATTTATTTTGTTATAAAACTGATTATATCTTTATGTTTGAATATTTCTTTTACAAAATTGTGTATTAAGTTATTAAATTTTTTTAATTTTGCATAAATTACAAAGTATAATCGCAATAAAGGGCATTTTTAAACAGATAAATGGCTTAATATGTTTCAGCTGTATCAAGAAGGCAGAAAGCTTAGCAGTTAACACTATCAATTTTTATGAAATATTAGGTAATGCAGTATATTAGAATAACATGTAACTATTAATAAAAGACGGCTTGCAATCTATATTACATTAACATATACAAATTAGTACATATTTGATTATATTACATAGTATTTTTGTAAAAATGTCCCATTTTAAGCAGAGAGAGGAACATTAATATCTACTGTATCTTGATCAAATTTTATAGTATAATATTAATTATATTTTGTTCTATAACTGATTATACCTCCTTGCTTGAATACTTTATTTTTATAAAAGTGTGTAATAAGTTATTAAATTTTATGATTAACATAAATTAAAAAGTATAATCATAATAAAGGGCATTTTTAAGCAGTTACATTACATTATCAAACCTATGAAAAATTACATAGTAACGTCTTATAGAATAACATGTAACTATTAATAAAAAACCTTGGAATTTGTATTACATTAAAATTAAAAAATTATTACATATTTTAGCATATTACATATTATTTATGTAATTAATGTCTGGTGTAGGGCTTTTAAAGTGCATAATAAATATCCACTATATTAGGGAGGTAGACATTTAGCAGTTAACATTATCAATCTTATAAAAAGTTAGGTAATACCGTATATTAGATTAACGTGTAACTATTATTAAAAGACACCTTGTAATTTATATTACTTAAAAATATATAAATTATTACATTTTAAAACATATTACATAGTATTTTTGTATAAAACATCGGATTTCAAACTGATAAAGTGCGAAATAAATATTCACTGTATTAGAAAGGTAGAATGTTTAGTAGTTAAAATTATCACAATTTTATGAAAATTTAGATAATACAATATATTAGAATAACATGTAACTATTATTAAAAGACAGCTTGAAATTTATATTACAATGAAATTTATAATTATTATACAATTAAACTTATTAGATTGCATTTTTGTAATAAATGTCGGATTTCTATTCCATAAAGTGCGAAATAAATATCCACTGTATTAGGAAGGTAGAATGTTTATCAGTTAACATTATCAATCTTTAAAAAATTAGGTAATACTGTATATTAGAATAAAATGTAACTAATATTACAAGAAACCTTGTAATTTGTATTACATCAAATTAAAAAATGATTACATATTTAAATATATAACATAGTATTTTTGTAATAAATGTCAGATTGCAAGCCTATAAAGTGCGAAATAAATATTCACTGTATCAGGGAAGTAGAATGTTTAGTAATTAGCTTGATCAAATTTATAGTATTTTTAAATTTTATTTTGTTGTTAAACTAATTTTATCTCCATGTTTGAATATTTTCTTTTACAAAATTGTGTATTAAGGTATTAAATTTTATAATTTAGCCTAAATTACAAAGTATGATCGTAATAAAGGGAATTTTTAAGCAGATATAGGGCGTAAAATGTTTCAGCTTTATTGGGGAGGTAGAAAGTTTAGCAGTTGTCACTATCAATTTTATAAAATATTAGGTAATGCAGGATATTAGAATAACATGTAACTATTAATAAAAAGATAGCTTGTAATTTGTATTACATTAAAATTAAAAATTATTACATATTTGAACAAATTAGATATTATTTATGTAATAAATGTCTGATTTAGGGCTTTTAAAGTGCATAATAAATATCCACTGTATTAGGAAGGTAGAATGTTTAGTAGTTAACATTATCAATCTTTTGAAAATTTAGGTAATACAGTATATTAGAATAACATGTAACTATTATTAAAAGACAGCTTGTAATTTATATTATAATAAAATTTCAAAATTTTTACATATTTGATTATATTTAATAGCATTTTTGTAATTTATGTCTCTTTTCAAGCCGATAAAGGCGAAATTAATATCCACTTTATTATGAAAATATGATGTATAGCAGTTAGCTTGATCAAATTTATAGTACCTTTTAATTATATTTTGTTTTATAAATGAGTATACCTCTAAGCTGGAATAATTTCTTTTACAAAACTTTGTAATCAGTTATTAAATTTTATGATTAACATAAATTACAAAGTATAATCGTAAAAAGGGCATTTTTAAGCAGTTACAAGGCAAAAATAAATCTCAGCTGTATCAGGGAGACAGAATATTTAGCAGTCTACATTATCAAACCTATTAAAAATTACATAGTAACGTGTTATAGGATAACATGTAACTATTAATAAAAAAACATGTAATTTGTATTACATTAAAATTTAAAAATTATTACATATTTGGGCATATTACATATTATTTATGTAATAAAAATCTGATTTAGGGCTGATAAAGTGCATAATAATATATCCTCTGTATCAGGAAGGTAGAATGTTTAGCATTTGACATTATCAATCTTATGAAAAATTAGGTAATACTCTATATTAGATTAACATGTAACTATTATTAAAATACAGCTTGTAATTTATATTACTTAAAAATATATAAAATTTTTACATATTAAAACATATTACGTAGAATTTTTGTATAAAATTTCCGATTTCAAGCCGATAAAGTGCGAAATAAATATCTATTGTATTAAGAAGGAAGAATGTTTAGCAGTTAACATTATCATTCTTTAACAAATTAGGTATTACCGTATATTAAAATAACATGTAAATATTATTACAAGAAAGTTTTTAATTTGTATTATATGAAATTAAAGAAAATATTATATATTCAAACATATTACATAGTATTTTTACAATAAATGTCAGATTTCAAGCCTATAATGTTCGAAATAAATATACACTGTAATAGGAAGGTAGAATGTTTAGTAGTTAACATTATCAATCTTATGAAAAATTAGGTAATACAGTATATTAGAATAACATGTAACTATTATTAAAAGACAGCTTGTAATGTATATTACATTAAAATATACAAATTATTATACATCAAAACATAATACATAGTATTTTTGTAATAAATGTCGAATTTTAAACTGATAAAGTGCGAAATAAATATCCACCGTATTAGGAAGGTAGAATGTTTAGCAGTTGACACTATCAATTTTATAAAATATTAGGTAATACCGTATATTAGAATAACATGTAAATATATTTACAAGACACCTTGTAATTAATATTACTTAAAAATATAAAAATTATTATTACATATTAGATCATATTACATAGTATTTTTGTATAAAATGTCGGATTTCAAGCCGATAAAGTGCAAAATAAATATCCACTGTACATGGAAGGTAGAATGTTTAGCAGATAACATTACCAATCTTATCATAAATTAGGTAATACTGTACTGATGGCGAGAGAAAAGAAGAACCTGGCCCGTGCCGGCGCACAGCTGTGTACTACCGCGCAATAATTTCAGGCGCTTCGCCCCACAGCCAACCCTGCGAATTGTTTATCATAGCAAATGGAACAGTGAAACAATAATGGAATTACGAAACAAGGCGCGGCAACATACGAGTTAGTAGCGCCTGCAAATTTCAGATAGGCCAGAATCCAGGTCTCTTCTTTTCTCTCGCGATCAGTATATTAGTATAACATTTACCTGTTACTACAAGAAAGCTTGTGATTTGTATTATATTAAGTTTAAAAAAATTACGTATTTGAGCATATTACATATTATTTATGTAATTAATGTCTGATTTAGGGCTTTTTAGGGCACATTAAATATCCACTATATTAGGGAGGTAGATATTTAGCAGTTAACATTATCAATCTTATAAAAAGTTAGGTAATACTGTATATTAGATTAACGTGTAACTATTATTAAAAGACAGCTTGTAATTTATATCACTTAAAAATATATAAATTATTACATATTAGAACATATTACATAGTATTTTTGTATAAAAATGTCGGATTTAAACCGATGAAGTGCGAAATAAAAATCCACTGCATTAGGAAGGTAGAATGTTTAGCAGTTAACATTATCAATCTTATGAAAATTTAAGTGTATTTATTTGCTGAGATTTAGTAACCACTTTAGGAAACCACTTAAAGTTTTAAATATATTCGTTATTCTTCAATTTGAATTAGTAATATTTTCTTACTATCCTAGTAGGCTGAGATTTAGTATTAGTCGTTTTTTATTTTAATATTGTGAAATGTAATTAACACTGAATAATTTATATTTCAAAGAATAGTTGTCGTTTCCTAGGAAACCAACTAATTTTTCGTTAGTTTCGATATCTTTTGATTTGTATTAACTATATTGTGTTACGATTAGTTTGATGAGATTTAGTATTATACGTTTAATGCATCATAAATAGTGCCACGTGAGTAAAATTGAATAAAATAATTTTCAAACGAAAATTAACGCTTTCTCGTTAATTCGATATCTTTTGATTAGTATTATCTATAGTGTGTTACCAATAGTTTACTTAGATTTAGTATTATACGTTTAATGCATCATAAATAGGAAAATGTGACTAAAACTAAATTATATAGTTTTTGACCAATTTTAAATCGACTTAAAACTTTCGATATATTCGTTATTATTAGATTTGAATTAGAATAGTTTTCTTACTATCCTAGTTATCTGAGATTTAGTGTTAACCGTCTTCTATAATAATATTGTGAATTATGATTAAAATTGAATAATTTATTGTTTCAAAGAATAATTATCGTTTCCTTCCTAGCAAACCACTTAAATTTTCGTTATATTCGTAATCCTTTGATGTAAATAAGTAATTTTTTATTAATATCCTAGTTAGCTGAGATTTAATTTTAGGCGTTTTACATATTAATATTTTAAAAAGTGTTTAAAGTTGAATAAATTATTTTTTAAATAATTTTTGTCGTTTCCTAGGAAACCATTTAAATATTTCGTTAGTTCGATATCTTTTGATTTGTATTATCTATGGTATGTTAATATTAATTTGCTGAGATTTAGTATGAGGCGTTAAATATATCACAAATAGTACAATGTGACTAAATTTGAATAAATTAATTTTCCAAACAATAATAACGTTTCCTAGGAAACCAATTAAAATGTTCGATATATTCGTTATTCTTCAATTTGAGTTAGTAATATTTTCTTACTATCATAGTAGGCTGAGATTTAGCATTAGGCGTTTTATATTTTAATATTTTGAAATTTGATTAAAACTGAATAATTTATTTTTTCAAAGAATAGTTTTCGTTTCCTAGGAAACCTCTGAAATTTTCGACATATTCGTTATTCTTTGATTTGAATTAGTAATATTTTCTTACTATCCTAGTAGGCTGAGATTTAGTATTAGGCGTTTTTTATTTTAATATTGTGAAATGTGATTAAAACTGAATAATTTATATTTCAGAGAATAGTTGTCGTTTTCTAGGAAACCAACTAACTTTCCGTTAGTTTCGATATCTTTTAATTTGTATTAACTATAGTGTGTTACCATTAGTTTGATGAGATTTAGTATTATACGTTTAATGCATCATAAATAGTGCCACGTGAGTAAAATTGAATAAAATAATTTTCCAAACAAAAATTAACGGTTTTTTAGTTAAATTTTTCGTTAATTCGATATCTTTTGATTTGTATTATCTATAGCGAGTTACCAATAGTTTACTTAGATTTAGTATTAGGCGTTTTTATATTTTAATATTTTGAAATGTGATTAAAACTGAATCATTTATTTTTTCAAAAAATAGTTGTCGTTTCCTAGGAAACCTCTTAAATTTTCGATATATTCGTTATTCTTTGATTTGAATTAGTAATGTTTTTTTACTATCCTAGTAGGCTGAGATTTAGTATTAGGTGTTTTTTATTTTAAGGGGAGTTGAAGGTCGAAGGGTCAAAAAATAAGAAAAAATATTTTTTTAGTTAAATTTGTTCTCTGTATCTTTCCGTACATTTTGATACCAAACATAGCCTATAAAAGTTGTTCTAAGTATTTTTTATTTAATTTTATAAAAGAGTCTGCATAGCCAATTTGCGACCTGTTCAGCTTTCACCAACTTCTATTGACGATAATTATTTCTGTATTTGTTTGCACTTTGCATAGTACTCAAAGTGAAGAGTAAAGGTTGAAGAAAAATCAATGTTGGCAACACTTACTGCATATTTTTTGTTGTCTATTGCTGTTTTTCTTGCCTGCTTAGACTAACATAGTATTGTTTACTGTTGTTTTCTGGTTTGTCATAAAAAAGTTGTAATATCCTAGTTAGCTGAGATTTAATGTTAGGCGTTTTATATATTAATATTTTAAAATGTGTTTAAAATTAAATAAATTATTTTTTAAAGAATATTTGTCGTTTCCTAGGAAACCATTTAAATATTTCTGTATAATATCCGGTCAGAAGGACCCAAAGATATGTTAGATCCGGCTTCGCGGACCGCAATTACTCGAAGGACCAATAAAATGTCTAATATTTAAAAACTCATACTTCGATAGCTGAGCAGGTGGAGCCCATACATTGATTTTCTAAGGAATAACTCTTAGTCGTTTGGGAAAAATAAAAATACGAATGAGATCACAAAACATAATATTAGAAAAAAAGGGCACACAATTAGAGCAAAATACAAGTGTTAAAATGATTTTCTTCTTCTGTTAAATTGTCCAAAAATGTCCGAATTAGTTGAGGATTTTAAATCTTGGTTGAAAAGAAGATTGTCTTTAGTTGCGAAGGACCATAATAAGAATGATGAAACACTGTTACCTTTCACCGTCCATTGTCTGATACCTCGACACACATGAAGTTGGGTTGATTGTAGTTCGACCTGGGTTGATTCCAAGGAACGTTGCGCTGGTGGAGTCCTTGCTCATTGATGAAGATTCCACCATGAAGATTCCACCTTCACTTGACACTGTTTTCGGTTCACTCACGAACGTTGCGACAAAGTTACTTTTGGCTCGTTAACCAAATAATGTCCGGCTCGAAGGGACTGTTAACTGCCATAGAACGGCTTGCGGTTCACAAGAGACAAGACAAAGGGACACGGCCCGAACTTGGTTAGAGCTGGTGTTGACGTACAACCTAGCGAGACGGAGTCTTAAGAAGAACTGGAGAGATGCCTTGGGGAGCTTTTCTTGTCCGCGTCCTGGACGCCTGATTGGTCGGCAGAAGTCACCTCATACCACGTGACGATCGGACCACTATAGATTTGGAATGCAGGTGTGTGTGTGTGTGTGTGTGTGTGTGTGTGTGTGTGTGTGTGTGTGTGTGTGTGTGTGTGTGTGTGTGTGTGTGTGTGGTGTGTGTGTGGTGTGTGTGTGTGTGTGTGTACAAAGATAAGTGGAAATAGATGGCTTATAATAAAAATGGTATCGGACAATGGTGGGCAAAGAGCAGTTCTAAATAACATACAATTCTAATTATTAGTAAACACTATATTAATGCGTAAAATTTGATTAATTGATATGACTAAATATGAAAACCTAACAATTTCGTTAGTTCGATATCTTTTAAATTGTATTATCTATGGTATGTTAATATTAATTTGCTGAGATTTAGTATGAGGCGTTAAATATATCACAAATAGTACAATGTGACTAAATTTGAATAAATTCATTTTTCAAACAATAATAACGTTTCCTAGGAAACCACTTAAAATTTTCGATATATTCGTTATTCTACAATTTGAATTAGTAATATTTTCTTACTATCATAGTAGGCTGAGATTTAGTATTTTTTTTTTTAATATTGTGAAATGTAATTAAAAGTAAATAATTTATATTTCAAAGAATAGTTCTCGTTTCCTAGGAAACTAACTAACTTTTCGTTAGTTTCGATATCTTTTGATTTGTATTAACTATAGTGTGTTACGATTAGTTTGATGAGATTTAGTATTATACGTTTAATGCATCATAAATAGTGCCACGTGAGTAAAATTGAATTATATAATTTTCCAAACAAAAATTGTCGTTTTTTTAGTTAAATTTTTCGTTAATTCGATATCTTTTGATTTGTATTATCTATAGCGTGTTACCAATAGTGTACTTAGATTTAGTATTATACGTTTAATGCATCATAAATAGTAAAATGTGACTAAAACTAAATTTTATATTTTTGGACCGACTTAAATATGAAAACGACTTAAAATTTTTCGATATATTCGTTATTCTTCAATTTGAATTAGTAATATTTTCTTACTATCATAGTAGGCTGAGATTTAGTATTAGGCGTTTTATATTTTTAATATTTTGAAATGTGATTAAAACTGAAATAATTTATATTTTCAATGAATAGTTGTCGTTTCCTAGGAAACCTCTTAAATTTTCGAAATATTCTTTATTCTTAGATTTGAAATAGTAAAGTTATCTTACTATCCTAGTTGTCTGAGATTTAGTGTTAACCGTTTTCTATAATAATATTTTGAAATATGATTAAAATTGGATAATTTATTTTTTCAAAGAATAATTATTGTTTCCTAGGAAACCACTTAAATTTTCATTATATTCGTAATCCTTCGATGTAAATTATTAATGTTTTATTAATATCCTAGTTAGCTGAGATTTAATGTTAGGCGTTTTATATATTAATATTTTAAAATGTGTTTAAAATTGAATAAATTATTTTTTAAAGAATTTTTGTAGTTTCGTAGGAAACTATTTAAATATTTCGTTAGTTCGATATTTGTTGATTTGTATTATCTATGATGTTAATATTAATTTGCTGAGATTTAGTGTGAGGCGTTAAATATATCACAAATAGTACAATGTGACTAAATTTGAATAAATTAATTTTCCAAACAATAATAACGTTTCCTAGGAAACCACTTAAAAATTTCGATATATTCGTTATTCTACAATTTGAATTAGTAATATTTTCTTACTATCATAGTAGGGTAAGATTTGGTATTAAACGTTTTATATTTTAATTTTTTGTAATGATTTAGTATGAGGCGTAAAATATATCACAAATAATACAATGTGACTAAATTTGAATAAAATAATTTTCCAAACAATAATAAAGATTCCTAGGAAACTACTTAAAATGTTCGCTACATTCGTTATTCTTCAATTTGAATTAGTAATATTTTCTTACTATCATAGTAGGCTGAGATTTAGTATTAGGTGTTTTATATATTAATATTTTGAAATGTGATTAAAACTGAATAATTTATTTCTTTCAAGAATAGTTTTCGTTTCCTAGGAAACCTCTTAAATTTTCGATATATTCGTTTTTCTTTGATTTGAATTAGTAATGTTTTCTTACTATCCTAGTAGGCTGAGATTTAGTATTAGGCGTTTTTTTATTTTAATATTGTGAAATGTGATTAAAACTGAATAATTTATATTTCAGAGAATAGTTGTCGTTTTCTAGGAAACCAACTAACTTTTCGTTGGTTTTGATATCTTTTGATTTGTATTAACTATAGTGTGTTACCATTAGTTTGATGAGATTTAGTATTATACGTTTAATGCATCATAAATAGTGCCACGTGAGTGAAATTTTATACAATAATTTTCCAAACAAAAATTAACGTTTCTTTAGTTAAATTTTTCGTTAATTCGATATCTTTTGATTTGTGTTATCTATAGCGAGTTACCAATAGTTTACTTAGATTTAGTATTAGGCGTTTTATATTTTAATATTTTGAAATGTGATTAAAACTGAATAATTTATTTTTTCAAAGAATAGTTGTCGTTTCCTAGGAAACCTCTTAAATTTTCGATATATTCGTTATTCTTTGATTTGAATTAGTAATGTTTTTTTACTATCCTAGTAGGCTGAGATTTAGTATTAGGTGTTTTTTTATTTTAAGGGGAGTTGAAGGTAGAAGGGTCAAAAAATAAGAAAAAATATTTTTTTAGCTAAATTTGTTCTCTGTATATTTCCGTACATTTTGATACCAAACATGGCCTATAAAAGTTGTTCTAAGTATTTTTTATTTAATTTTATAAAAGAGTCTGCATAGCCAATTTGCGACTAGTTCAGCTTTCACCAACTTCTATTGACGATAATTATTCCTGTATTTGTTTGCACTTTGCATAGTACTCAAAGTGAAGAGTAAAGGTTGAAGAAAAATCAATGTTGGCAACACTTACTGCATATTTTTTGTTGTCTATTGCTGTTTTTCTTGTCTGCTTAGACTAACATAGTATTGTTTACTGTTGTTTTCTGGTTTGTCAGTGAGAAAGGTAAACAAAGTGTTGTTGTTTGTGTTTATTATTTATAATAGTGAAATATTTTAGAGTTTAGTTGTAAATATGCCTATAGTGCAAATAAAAAAAACGCAAGTTTCACGGTAACAGGTTTACAAATGCTAATCCGAGGCAGGAAGCAGGGACTGAGGTTAGGCCTAGGCCTTCAGTCATCAGTTCTGCTGAAAAGAAAATTGTAGGCAAATTAGATACTTATGATAGCTTTGATGCTTCAGATAGAAACTTATTAATTTCATACAACATTTTGTGTTCAGTGTTTTCTAACTTTGTAGCTTGTAAGGAGTGTGGATCTGACGTTTTGATAAAAGACGATATAGAAAAGCGTAATGGGCTGGCAAGTAATTTAGTTCTAAAGTGTACAAATGATGACTGCACATTTAGTCATGAATTTTACTCTTCTAATTTTCTTGATAAAAATAATACTTTTGATATCAATCTAAGAATGTTTTATGGTTTGCGGTGAATTGGAAAGAGGCCAGAAGCTGGAAAACTTTTGTGTGGAATGTTGAACTCGCCTTCGCCTTGCACCTATGTAAGTAAATATACGAATACTCTCAGAAACTCTCTAGCTACTGTTACTGATAGTTGTATGAAAAATGCCACATTAGAAGCAATAAATGAGAATATAGATGATAAAGATGAAAAAAAAATTAATACAGACATTCCTATTGTTTTTGATGGAACGTGGCAAAATAGAGGATTCGTATCCAAAAATGCGTGTTGTACTGTTACGAGTGTTGATACCGGAAAAGTGTTGGATGTGGAAGTGTTGACAAAGTACTGCAGTGGATGTGAAAAAACAAAAGGCAACGAAGGTAAAATAAAAAGTCATGAACCTAATTGTTTAAAAAATTATGAGGGGACAAGTGGCGGCATGGAGTGCGTGGCTGCTGTTTCAGTTTGTCGACGATCGATACCTACGCGTGGCGTACGGTATGTAAAATTTTTATGTGACGGCGACTCTAAGGCTCATCTGGCTGTAGTGGAAGATAATCCTTATGGTGATGACACCCCTGTTGAGAAGCTTGAATGTATAGGCCATATTTCCAAGAGAATGGGCACAAGGCTGCGAAAATTAAAAGCGAGGCTTGGCGGTAAACCTCTGTCAGATGGTAAATCTATAAAAGGAGTAGGTAGACTTACAGATAAAGTTATTGATAAATTTCAGTCATATTATGGCAATGCAATTAGAGCTAATGTAAATAGTTTAGATAAAATGAAACGTTCTGTATGGTCCATATATTTCCATTACATCTCTACGGATGAACACCCGAGCCATCAGCTATGTCCACCTGCACCGGAAACTTGGTTCAAGTACAATAAAGCTGTTTATGAAAAAAAAGACTTCAAGCATAAAAATACAGTTCCTGTTGCAGTAATGGAAGTTATAAAACCTATTTTTCAATCATTGGCTGATCCTAGTCTCCTTAAAAAATGCCTACATGGAAAAACCCAAAACGTTAACGAGTCTTTCAACAATATAGTCTGGAGTAGAATACCTAAGAATGTATCTGTTGGAAGAAAAACTTTAGAAATAGGGGTATTTGATGCAATCTTGACATTCAATGATGGAAACTTAGGTAGATTAAATGTTTTGAAAGAACTTGGGATTGTTAACTACGGTATAAGCACTGTTGTGGCGCTGAAAAAAGCTGATGAGGTTCGACTTCAAAAGGCTCAACGAGCAGCACAGTATGCAACCAAAGAATCCAGAATTGCTAAAAGAAGAGAGAAACTTGAAGAAGGAGCATCCTCTCAATACTGCCCAGGTGGATTTTAAGGTAAAATATTCACAATAATAAGCTGATTTTTTACATTTATGTCGTTTTCCGAAAGTTGCATTTTCTAGTTTTAGGAACCATTATCTCATGTACTAGTAGAGTTATTGCCTTAAACTTTTTACTGGCTGTTTGTATATGTAATGTACAAGATAAACTACAATGAATAAAATTCTTCAACTAGAAAAAAAATATATAACATTAAACATTTTTGAAAAAAAAAAATTTGCGATTGAAAAAATATTTATAATTTTCAAGTTATATTACCTATCAAGCTAATTGTAGTTTATTTTACTTATTACGATGCAACAATCAAGCATACAAAATTTCATGCTGTTAGTTGCTATGGTTACTTAGATATGTGTTCCTAAAATTCTTACTTTTAACATGGGCGGGAATGGGTTAATATTGTGAAATGTGATTAAAACTGAATAATTTATATTTCAAAGAATAGTTCTCGTTTCCTAGGAAACCAACTAACTTTTCGTTAGTTTCGATATCTTTTAATTTGTATTAACTATAGTGTGTTACCATTAGATTTATGAGATTTAGTATTATACGTTTATTGCATCATAAATAGTACAACGTGAGTAAAAGTGAATAAAATAATTTTCCAAACAAATATTAACGTTTTTTTAGGTAAATTTTTCGTTTAATTCGATATCTTTTGATTTGTATTATGTATGGTATGTTAATATTAATTTGCTGAGATTTAGTATGAGGCGTTAAATATATCACAAATAGTACAATGTGACTAAATTTGAATAAATTAATTTTCCAAACAATAATAACGTTTCCTAGGAAACCACTTAAAATTTTCGATATATTCGTTATTCTTCAATTTGAATTATTAGTAATATTTTCTTACTATCATAGTAGGCTGAGATTTAGTATTAGGCGTTTTATATTTTAATATTTTGAAATGTGATTAAAACTGAATAATTTATTTTTTCAAAGAATAGTTGTCGTTTCCTAGGAAACCTCTGAAATTTTCGATATATTCGTTATTCTTTGATTTGAATTAGTAATGTTATCTTACTATCCTAGTAGGCTGAGATTTAGTATTAGACGTTTTATATATTAATATTTTAAAATGTGTTTAAAATTGAATAAATTATTTTTTAAAGAATATTTGTCGATTCCTAGGAAATAAATAGTAAAATGTGACTAAAACTAAATTTTATATTTTTGACCAATTATAAAACGACTTAACATTTTCGATATATTCGTTATTCTTAGATTTGAATTAGTAAAGTTATCTTACTATCCTAGTTGTCTGAGATTTAGTGTTAACCGTTTTCTATAATAATATTTTGAAATATGATTAAAATTGGATAATTTATTTTTTCAAAGAATAATTATTGTTTCCTAGGAAACCACTTAAATTTTCATTATATTCGTAATCCTTCGATGTAAATTAGTAATGTTTTATTAATATCCCAGTTAGCTGAGATTTAATGTTAGGCGTTTTATATATTAATATTTTAAAATGTGTTTAAAATTGAATAAATTATTTTTTAAAGAATTTTTGTAGTTTCGTAGAAAACCATTTAAATATTTCGTTAGTTCTATATCTGTTGATTTGTATTATCTATGATGTTAATAATAATTTGCTGAGATTTTAGTGCGAGGCGTTAAATATATCACAAATAGTAACAATGTGACTTATTTTGAATAAATTAATTTTCCAAACAATAATAACGTTTCCTAGGAAACCACTTAAAATTTTTCGATATATTCGTTATTTTTCAATTTGAATTAGTAATATTTTCTTACTATCATAGTAGGCTGAGATTTAGTATTAGGCGTTTTATATTTTAATTTTTTGTAATGATTTAGTATGAGGCGTAAAATATATCACAAATAGTACAATGTGACTAAATTTGAATAAAATAATTTTCCAAACAATAATAAAGATTCCTAGTAAACTACTTAAAATGTTCGATACATTCGTTATTCTTCAATTTGAATTAGTAATATTTTCTTACTATCATAGTAGGCTGAGATTTAGTATTAGGTGTTTTATATTTTAAGGGGGTTCGGTAGGCCCTATCCTTACAATGCTATATTCCTATATTTTATGTACCTTCTTCTCAGGAACAACTGGTTCGATTACAGTAATTTTTTATGTGTTATTTTTTAGGTCCTTATCATGATATAGAGCGCAAAAAATTTTGGTTTTTAAGAAAATTTCATTAAAAAAGAATTTTTTTTTAAATACATGTTTTTTTTTTTTTAAATTTTATGTTATTTATTTTTTTGCGTAATTATTAATGATTTTTTTTACAATATTACGCGCTTAAAATGTGTATATTGGTGGCATGTACAAGTGGTTTTTTTTCATAATGATCCATCTAATACTTCCTGAGATAAAGGTACATAAGTAAGAAAAAAATTAAATTCCGGGAAATCAACGTTAAAGTTAAAATATACATTTGATCTTACTTGGTAATATGTAACTGAAGTTAATGGCATCCTGCTCCATAACTGGGATCATCAGGATCCTCCAAATCTTCCCATTCATCTTCCAACTTCCTTTTAGCACTTTCACGGGATTGTCTGCTTCTTTTTGCAACTTCCGAGATCATGCGCTGAGCCTTTTTTAGCCGGGATATATCTTTATTTTTCATAGCATCACAAAAAGTCTGCCCAACAATCAATCCCAGTTTCTTAAATACCATACACCTTGCTATGTTTCCTTTATTAAAAGTATTGATGGCATCATATACACCTAAGTGAAGTGTGTGAATGCTTACAAACACGGTTTTCGGTAGGCGAGTCCAAATTATTGGGATTCACTCATTGGGATTCTGTGATTTACCATGTAAGCACTTTTTTAGAAGGTCAGGAGCACTAAGATCTTTGAAAATAGGTTTTAGCCTCTCCATTATGGCAAGTGGTAGGTGAAAATGTTTTTCATGATCATATTTATTCATTTTGGACCAATGATTTTTGATATTTACACCAACTATCACTTCCTTTCGGGCAAATTCCATGTTGAGGATTAGAGTTACTTGATAGTAAATGGTAGTATTCTGCCCATATAGCTTGCTTCATGTCATTCAAATTACCTATATTTCTGCGTATGGCTAATCCGTAGTATTTCTGAATTGATAATATAGCAGCATCTGTTAGTCGGTTGTGACCGCCTAAGGTTTTTCCATCAATTTGTTTTGCCTTACCTTCTTTTAGTTTTTAAAGTCCTTAGGCGTGTGCCCATACGCTTTTGGACATGTCCAATGCACTCTAATTTTGTAACTGGACAGTCATTACCATAAGGCATGCTTTCTAATACACTAGCAAACCCTTTAGAGTCGCCGTCTCCAAGATATTCAATATAGCGAACATCATAAGTTGGAACGGACCGTTGAAATATTTTACAGGCTCCTACCACTTCCATACCCCCACTTACTCCTTGGTAATTAGCACTGCAATTATCATCATGATGGCCAGTAAACTTGCCTCTACAACGACAGTACTTAGCCAGTATGACGGCATCTACAACTTTACCAGTATCAACACTTGTAGCAGTTACAACGCCATTTTGAGATGTATGTCCACGCTTTTGCCAAGTGCCGTCGATGGCAACACACAAATCCCTATTTTCATCATTTATTTTCACTGCTTCTTCTACAGCCTCTTTCATAAATGAAAAACATATATCCTCAGCTGTAGACGATAGAACTCTAATGTATTCACTAAACTTTGTAGGAGGTTTAGGCAAGTTTAGCACGCCGCAAAGAGTTTCACAAGCGACCTGGCCCCTTCCAATAGTACGCATACCGTACACTAACCTAACATTTAGGTCATACATTTTATTGTGTGATGGGTTATCAGGTAAAGTACAGCAATTTTCATATGAAGCTAATGTCTTTGTACTACAACCTGAACATGTAAAATCACCTGAAAAGAAAAGTCCAACACGCCTACTGACTTTGAAATCAATTGCTTCATGGCAATGTTTACAAACTGCTATATTAGAAATTATTTTCAACAAACTATTCAAATCAACTATTTCATAGGCTAGACTAGGCTCACCATCAACAATAGATTGGTAGTTATTGGAAATATTTCCTAGTTTTGCTTTTGAAGCACTAACTGGTTCATCTAGACTAGTCATATCTTCCAAAACATCAGCATTAGGACTATGCCTAATTTCAGTTTCTACTGTCTTCTTACAAAAATACTCGTTTCCTTTTCTTCAAAACACTAGTACTCCTAGGCATTTTGAATAATATATTCTTCTAAAGCACTAGACACAACACTTTAGAAAAATAATTGTAATGTGTATTTACTTTTGAGTTTTCACAATAAAGAATAAACTCATGAATGTAAACAAACACTGTTTTCTTACTTCTCTTGTCTGCTGTTTATTGGCACAATACTTCAGGTTAGCCAACCATTAAAAGAAAAACAACTGTTTCTGGATGCTAGTTATTATAACAAATAAATAATAGTATTGTCGTTACCATAGATACAATTCTGGTAAAAATTGCAGCTGTGCAGACAATATGTTGTATTTTTTTTTAAATACTTCCCATTTTCAGAATTAAATAATTTTTATGTCAAAATGTTCAGAAAACAACACAGAAAAATAAATTAAAATAAAAAAAAATCTATAATTTTTTAATTTTTAACCTACCGAACCCCCTTAATATTTTGAAATGTGATTAAAACTGAATAATTTATTTCTTTAAAGAATAGTTTTCGTTTCCTAGGAAACCTCTTAAATTTTCAATATATATGCTTTTCTTTGATTTGAATTAGTAATGTTTTCTTACTATCTTAGTAGGCTGAGATTTAGTATTAGGCGTTTTTTATTTCAATATTGTGAAATGTGATTAAAACTGAATAATTTATATTTCAGAGAATAGTTGTCGTTTTCTAGGAAACCAACTAACTTTTCGTTGGTTTTTGATATCTTTTGATTTGTATTAACTATAGTGTGTTACGATTAGTTTGATGAGATTTACTATTATACGTTTAATGCATCATAAATAGTGCCACGTAAGTGAAATTGTATACAATAATTTTCCAAACAAAAATTAACGTTTTTTTAGTTAAATTTTTCGTTAATTCGATATCTTTTGATATGTATTATCTATAGCGTGTTACCAATAATGTACTTAGATTTAGTATTATACGTTTAATGCATAATAAATAGTAAAATGTGACTAAAACTAAATTATATATTTTTGACCAATTATAAAACGACTTTAAATTTTCGATATATTCGATATTCTTAGATTTGTAATAGTAAAGTTATCTTACTATCCTAGTTGTCTGAGATTTAGTGTTAACAGTTTTCTATAATAATATTGTGAAATATGATTAAAACTGAATAATTTATTTTTTCAAAGAATAATTATCGTTTCCTAGGAAACCACCTAAATTTTCGTTATATTCGTAATCCTTCGATGTAAATTAGTAATGTTTTATAATTATCGTAGTTAGCTGAGATTTAATGTTAGGCGTCTTATATATTAATATTTTTAAAATTTGTTTAAAATTGAATAAAATATTTTTTAAAGAATTTTTGTCGTTTCCTAGGAAACCATTTAAATATTTCGTTAGTTCGATATCTTTCGATTTGTATTATCTATGATGTTAATATTAATTTGCTGAGATTTAGTGTGAGGCGTTAAATATATCACAAATAGTACAATGTGACTAAATTTGAATAAATTAATTTTTCCAAACAATAATAACGATTCCTAGGATACTACTAAAAAATGTTCGATATATTCGTTATTCTTCAATTTGAATTAGTAAAATTTTTTTACTATCATAGTAGGCTGGGATTTAGTATTAGGCGTTTTATATTTTAATATTTTGAAATGTGATTAAAACTGAATAATTTATTTTTTCAAAGAATAGTTGTCGTTTCCTAGGAAACTAATTAACTTTTCGTTAGATTCGATATCTTTTGATTTGTATTATCTATAGCGTGTTACCAATAGTGTACTTAGATTTAGTATTATACGTTTAATGCATCATAAATAGTAAAATGTGACTATAAATTATATATTTTTGACCAATTATAAAACGACTTAAAATTTTCGATATATTCGTTATTCTTATATTTGAATTAGTAAAGTTATCTTACTATCCTAGTTGTCTGAGATTTAGTGTTAACCGTTTTCTATAATAATATTTTGAAATATGATTAAAATTAAATAAATTATTTTTTAATGAATTTTTGTCGTTTCGTAGGAAACCATTTAAATATTTCGTTAGTTCGATATCCTTCGATTTGTATTATCTATGATGTTAATATTAATTTGCTGAGATTTAGTATGAGGCGTTAAATATATCACAAATAGTTCAATGTGACTAAATTTGAATAAATTAATTTTCCAAACAATAATAACGTTTCCTAGGAAACCACTTAAAATTTTCGATATATTCGTTATTCTTCAATTTGAATTAGTAATATTTTCTTACTATCATAGTAGGCTGAGATTTAGTATTAGGCGTTTTATATCTTAATTTTTTGTAATGATTTAGTATGAGGCGTAAAATATATCACAAATAGTACAATGTGACTAAATTTGAATAAATTAATTTTTCAAACAATAATAAAGATTCCTAGGAAACTACTTAAAATGTTCGATACATTCGTTATTCTTCAATTTTAATTAGTAATATTTTCTTACTATTATAGTAGGCTGAGATTTAGTATTAGGTGTTTTATATTTTAATATTTTGAAATGTGATTAAAACTGAATAATTTATTTCTTTAAAGAATAGTTTTCGTTTCCTAGGAAACCTATGAAATTTTCGATATATTCGTTTTTCTTTGATTTGAATTAGTAATATTTTTCCTACTATCCTAGTAGGCTGAGATTTAGTATTAGGCGTTTTTTATTTTAATATTGTGAAATGTGATTAAAACTGAATAATTTATATTTCAGAGAATAGTTCTCGTTTTCTAGGAAACCAACTAACTTTTCGTTGGTTTTGATATCTTTTAATTTGTATTAACTATAGTGTGTTACCATTAGATTTATGAGATTTAGTATTATACGTTTATTGCATCATAAATAGTACAACGTGAGTAAAAGTGAATAAAATAATTTTCCAAACAAATATTAACGTTTTTTTAGGTAAATTTTTCGTTAATTCGATATCTTTTGATTTGTATTATGTATGGTATGTTAATATTAATTTGCTGAGATTTAGTATGAGGCGTTAAATATATCACAAATAGTACAATGAGACTAAATTTGAATAAATTAATTTTCCAAACAATAATAACGTTTCCTAGGAAACCACTTAAAATTTTCGATATATTCGTTATTCTTCAATTTGAATTATTAGTAATATTTTCTTACTATCATAGTAGGCTGAGATTTAGTATTAGGCGTTTTATATTTTAATATTTTGAAATGTGATTAAAACTGAATAATTTATTTTTTCAAAGAATAGTTGTCGTTTCCTAGGAAACCTCTGAAATTTTCGATATATTCGTTATTCTTTGATTTGAATTAGTAATGTTATCTTACTATCCTAGTAGGCTGAGATTTAGTATTAGACGTTTTATATATTAATATTTTAAAATGTGTTTAAAATTGAATAAATTATTTTTTAAAGAATATTTGTCGATTCCTAGGAAATAAATAGTAAAATGTGACTAAAACTAAATTTTATATTTTTGACCAATTATAAAACGACTTAACATTTTCGATATATTCGTTATTCTTAGATTTGAATTAGTAAAGTTATCTTACTATCCTAGTTGTCTGAGATTTAGTGTTAACCGTTTTCTATAATAATATTTTGAAATATGATTAAAATTGGATAATTTATTTTTTCAAAGAATAATTATTGTTTCCTAGGAAACCACTTAAATTTTCATTATATTCGTAATCCTTCGATGTAAATTAGTAATGTTTTATTAATATCCCAGTTAGCTGAGATTTAATGTTAGGCGTTTTATATATTAATATTTTAAAATGTGTTTAAAATTGAATAAATTATTTTTTAAAGAATTTTTGTAGTTTCGTAGAAAACCATTTAAATATTTCGTTAGTTCTATATCTGTTGATTTGTATTATCTATGATGTTAATAATAATTTGCTGAGATTTAGTGCGAGGCGTTAAATATATCACAAATAGTAACAATGTGACTTATTTTGAATAAATTAATTTTCCAAACAATAATAACGTTTCCTAGGAAACCACTTAAAATTTTCGATATATTCGTTTATTTTTCAATTTGAATTAGTAATATTTTCTTACTATCATAGTAGGCTGAGATTTAGTATTAGGCGTTTTATATTTTAATTTTTTGTAATGATTTAGTATGAGGCGTAAAATATATCACAAATAGTACAATGTGACTAAATTTGAATAAAATAATTTTCCAAACAATAATAAAGATTCCTAGTAAACTACTTAAAATGTTCGATACATTCGTTATTCTTCAATTTGAATTAGTAATATTTTCTTACTATCATAGTAGGCTGAGATTTAGTATTAGGTGTTTTATATTTTAAGGGGGTTCGGTAGGCCCTATCCTTACAATGCTATATTCCTATATTTTATGTACCTTCTTCTCAGGAAACAACTGGTTCGATTACAGTAATTATTTATGTGTTATTTTTTAGGTCCTTATCATGATATAGAGCGCAAAAAATTTTGGTTTTTAAGAAAATTTCATTTAAAAAAGAATTTTTTTTTTAAATACATGTTTTTTTTTTTTTTAATTTTATGTTATTTATTTTTTTGCGTAATTATTAATGATTTTTTTTTACAATATTACGCGCTTAAAATGTGTATATTGGTGGCATGTACAAGTGGTTTTTTTTCATAATGATCCATCTAATACTTCCTGAGATAAAGGTACATAAGTAAGAAAAAAATTAAATTCCGGGAAATCAACGTTAAAGTTAAAATATACATTTGATCTTACTTGGTAATATGTAACTGAAGTTAATGGCATCCTGCTCCATAACTGGGATCATCAGGATCCTCCAAATCTTCCCATTCATCTTCCAACTTCCTTTTAGCACTTTCACGGGATTGTCTGCTTCTTTTTGCAACTTCCGAGATCATGCGCTGAGCCTTTTTTAGCCGGGGATATATCTTTATTTTTCATAGCATCACAAAAAGTCTGCCCAACAATCAATCCCAGTTTCTTAAATACCATACACCTTGCTATGTTTCCTTTATTAAAAGTATTGATGGCATCATATACACCTAAGTGAAGTGTGTGTGAATGCTTACAAACACGGTTTTCGGTAGGCGAGTCCAAATTATTGGGATTCACTCATTGGGATTCTGTGATTTACCATGTAAGCACTTTTTTAGAAGGTCAGGAGCACTAAGATCTTTGAAAATAGGTTTTAGCCTCTCCATTATGGCAAGTGGTAGGTGAAAATGTTTTTCATGATCATATTTTATTCATTTTGGACCAATGATTTTTTGATATTTACACCAACTATCACTTCCTTTCGGGCAAATTCCATGTTGAGGATTAGAGTTACTTGATAGTAAAATGGTAGTATTCTGCCCATATAGCTTGCTTCATGTCATTCAAATTACCTATATTTCTGCGTATGGCTAATCCGTAGTATTTCTGAATTGATAATATAGCAGCATCTGTTAGTCGGTTGTGACCGCCTAAGGTTTTTCCATCAATTTGTTTTGCCTTACCTTCTTTTAGTTTTAAAGTCCTTAGGCGTGTGCCCCATACGCTTTTGGACATGTCCAATGCACTCTAATTTTGTAACTGGACAGTCATTACCATAAGGCATGCTTTCTAATACACTAGCAAACCCTTTAGAGTCGCCGTCTCCAAGATATTCAATATAGCGAACATCATAAGTTGGAACGGACCGTTGAAATATTTTACAGGCTCCTACCACTTCCATACCCCCACTTACTCCTTGGTAATTAGCACTGCAATTATCATCATGATGGCCAGTAAACTTGCCTCTACAACGACAGTACTTAGCCAGTATGACGGCATCTACAACTTTACCAGTATCAACACTTGTAGCAGTTACAACGCCATTTTGAGATGTATGTCCACGCTTTTGCACAAGTGCCGTCGATGGCAACACACAAATCCCTATTTTCATCATTTATTTTCACTGCTTCTTCTACAGCCCAATAATGTACTTAGATTTAGTATTATACGTTTAATGCATAATAAATAGTAAAATGTGACTAAAACTAAATTATATATTTTTGACCAATTATAAAACGACTTTAAATTTTCGATATATTCGTTATTCTTAGATTTGTAATAGTAAAGTTATCTTACTATCCTAGTTGTCTGAGATTTAGTGTTAACAGTTTTCTATAATAATATTGTGAAATATGATTAAAACTGAATAATTTATTTTTTCAAAGAATAATTATCGTTTCCTAGGAAACCACCTAAATTTTCGTTATATTCGTAATCCTTCGATGTAAATTAGTAATGTTTTATAATTATCGTAGTTAGCTGAGATTTAATGTTAGGCGTTCTTATATATTAATATTTTAAAATTTGTTTTTTAAAATTGAATAAAATATTTTTTAAAGAATTTTTGTCGTTTCCTAGGAAACCATTTAAATATTTCGTTAGTTCGATATCTTTCGATTTGTATTATCTATGATGTTAATATTAATTTGCTGAGATTTAGTGTGAGGCGTTAAATATATCACAAATAGTACAATGTGACTAAATTTGAATAAATTAATTTTCCAAACAATAATAACGATTCCTAGGATACTACTAAAAAATGTTCGATATATTCGTTATTCTTCAATTTGAATTAGTAAAATTTTTTTACTATCATAGTAGGCTGGGATTTAGTATTAGGCGTTTTATATTTTAATATTTTGAAATGTGATTAAAACTGAATAATTTATTTTTTCAAAGAATAGTTGTCGTTTTCCTAGGAAACTAATTAACTTTTTCGTTAGATTCGATATCTTTTGATTTGTATTATCTATAGCGTGTTACCAATAGTGTACTTAGATTTAGTATTATACGTTTAATGCATCATAAATAGTAAAATGTGACTATAAATTATATATTTTTGACCAATTATAAAACGACTTAAAATTTTCGATATATTCGTTATTCTTATATTTGAATTAGTAAAGTTATCTTACTATCCTAGTTGTCTGAGATTTAGTGTTAACCGTTTTCTATAATAATATTTTGAAATATGATTAAAATTAAATAAATTATTTTTTAATGAATTTTTGTCGTTTCGTAGGAAACCATTTAAATATTTCGTTAGTTCGATATCCTTCGATTTGTATTATCTATGATGTTAATATTAATTTGCTGAGATTTAGTATGAGGCGTTAAATATATCACAAATAGTTCAATGTGACTAAATTTGAATAAATTAATTTTCCAAACAATAATAACGTTTCCTAGGAAACCACTTAAAATTTTCGATATATTCGTTATTCTTCAATTTGAATTAGTAATATTTTCTTACTATCATAGTAGGCTGAGATTTAGTATTAGGCGTTTTATATCTTAATTTTTTGTAATGATTTAGTATGAGGCGTAAAATATATCACAAATAGTACAATGTGACTAAATTTGAATAAATTAATTTTTCAAACAATAATAAAGATTCCTAGGAAACTACTTAAAATGTTCGATACATTCGTTATTCTTCAATTTTAATTAGTAATATTTTCTTACTATTATAGTAGGCTGAGATTTAGTATTAGGTGTTTTATATTTTAATATTTTGAAATGTGATTAAAACTGAATAATTTATTTCTTTAAAGAATAGTTTTCGTTTCCTAGGAAACCTATGAAATTTTCGATATATTCGTTTTTCTTTGATTTGAATTAGTAATATTTTCCTACTATCCTAGTAGGCTGAGATTTAGTATTAGGCGTTTTTTATTTTAATATTGTGAAATGTGATTAAAACTGAATAATTTATATTTCAGAGAATAGTTCTCGTTTTCTAGGAAACCAACTATTTTTTCGTTGGTTTTGATATCTTTTGATTTGTATTAACTATAGTGTGTTACGATTAGTTTGATGAGATTTAGTATTATACGTTTAATGCATCATAAATAGTGTCACGTGAGTGAAATTGTATACAATAATTTTCCTAACAAAAATTAACGTTTTTTTAGTTACATTTTTCGTTAATTCGATATCTTTTGATTTGTATTATCTATAGTGAGTTACCAATAGAGTACTTAGATTTAGTAATTATAACGTTTAATGCATCATAAATAGTAAAATGTGACTAAAACTAAATTATATAATTTTTGACCAATTTTAAATCGACCTAAAATTTTTGATATATTCGTTATTCTTAGATTTGAATTAGTAATATTTTCTTACTATCATAGTAGGCTGAGATTTAGTATTAGGCGTTTTATATTTTAATATTTTGAAATGTGATTAAAACTGAATAATTTATTTTTTTAAAGAATAGTTTTCGTTTCTTAGGAAACCTCTGAAATTTTCGATATATTCGTTATTCTTTGATTTAAATTAGTAATGTTTTCTTACTATCCTAGTAGGCTGAGATTTAGTATTAGGCGTTTTATATTTTAATATTGTGAAATGTGATTAAAACTGAATAATTTATATTTTAGAGAATATTTGTCGTTTCCTAGGAAACCAACTAACTTTTCGTTAGTTTCGATATCTTTTGATTTGTATTAACTATAGTGTGTTCCCATTAGTTTGATGAGATATAGTATTATACGTTTAATGCATCATAAATAGTGCCACGTGAGTGAAATTGAATTATATAATTTTCCAAACAAAAATTAACCTTTTTTTTAGTTAAATTTTTCGTTAATTCGATATCTTTCGATTTGTATTATCTATGATGTTAATATAATTTGCTGAGATTTAGTATGAGGCGTTAAATATATCACAAATAGTACAATGTGACTAAATTTGAATAAATTAATTTTCCAAACAATAATAACGATTCCTAGGAAACTACTTAAAATGTTCGATATATTCGTTATTCTTCAATTTGAATTAGGAATATTTTCTTATTTTCATAGTAGGCTGAGATTTAGTATTAGGCGTTTTATATTTTAATAATTTGAAATATGATTAAAACTGAATAATTTATTTTTTCAAAGAATAGTTGTTGTTTCCTAGGAAACTATACCAATTACATGGTATACTTTAAATAAAAATAAAAATTTAATAAATAAAATTTTATTTTAGAATTGTAAATGGATAGGGAATAAAAAAGTAAATTTATATTGTAATCCAGCGGCAGGCACAACGCGCTTGGAATCTGGTCTAGACCTGACTTGATGGCAGTGAATGCTAAACAATAGTTAACAGTGGGACTCTATCTTTGGTTAGGCGGCCAACCTGCGTTGGGAGAGATTTAAACAGGCCTGCAGGAACAGGAGCGTAGTCGTGCAGGCCGAGAAACCACGCTCTGCGACCATTCCGAGTTGAGAAGCGATAGAGTAAAGTCTTTAGTGCGAGTTTAAAAGTAGTTTCGGGCGTAGGATCCGTCGGTATAATTTATATTAATACCGAACTCCAAGACCTTCACGACCAAAGAGCTAAGTACTTTTGACTGAATTATTAAATTTTTCTAAATTTGAAATTTGCAAAATTAAGAAGTGAATTAATTTGAAATTGGAATTGAAAATTTGAAATTAACGATCAAATTCTGTTGAGTGTGGACTATAATATATATAAAATTTTAAAGGAGTAAGTTTTTTAAAGTCGAACTAAAAATTTCACTGAAATTATAGGGATTGTAGTAAAAATTAAGAGCTGCAGGTGCTGCACCATTTCCTGTAGGAATTTGTGAAAAATTCCTGTTGAGAACTGTTTAGTTTTGTTTGAGAATTTTATTTGAAAGAAGTTTATAATTATTATTTTATTAGTTTTGAGAAGAAGCCTATTTAATTTATTTAATTCAATTTTATTCAAGATTATTATTTTATTTTTATATTTTATACACACGTGTTTAGAGGACAGTGAGCCCATATTAAATCGAAAGTGCCTTGCCAAAGGAAGTAGTAATTTTAACCTATTGTTCAAACATTGTTTTGGTGGAATACAAGGTTAATAATTGACATTTGAATTGATTTAATAAACCTGAATATTTCTAAAAAGGTGCATTTTTAATTTCCACCAGTATCTACTTAAATCTTAAGAGTTCGAGACTATTTAGGGTCATCATAATGAAAACAAAAAATGTTGTATATTAACATTTAGTATAAAAATAAGTGCACCACTCTGCTTTATTCTGGTGAACCTTAATAAAATTGAACTTAGTGGTTGTAAATTAATAAGTGGCTTGGATACTGGAAAATTATAAAGTGTTTAATATTAAACTTTAAAATGGCACTTAAGGTGGACTTGTTAACCAAGGAGGAATTGGACTATGAAATTAGGTTAAGAGGTGTGGAAGTGTCTCCTAGTCTTAAGGTGATAGATTTAAGGAAAAAGTTACGGCAGTTAATAAGTCTTGATGTAAATAGTAATTATTTGAACCTGAGTGGAAAGGTGGCTTTCAAGGAGGAATGGGATAAAATTAAGTTAGAAACCCAACTATTAGGAACTAGACTGGAGGAATCCATTGAACAGGGACTAACATTGGACATAGTTAGGTGTGAAACAAAAAATAAATCATTGGCAGCGCCGACTGACTAACTTAAGTAAATTGTTTAAAATCGAAGAAAAGGATATAGCTAAACATGTTGAAAAACCGGAATAGTATATTAAGTGAATTGTTGTTAAAAATCAAAAACCTAAAAATTGACAAGGAAACATCTGATAACTTGGTGCGTAAGTTATCTGATTCCAATCTGGAAATAGAAGGTGAGCTGGAAGAGGCTGGTAAACCGGAAGTGAAAGATAAGTCTGGTCTAAATATGAGAGATGATGTGTTTGTTTCGGGACGGCCACATTTAAGTTATAATAAACTACCGAACCCCATTGAGCGTTATTTGAAGGAATTAAAAATCTGCGATGGATTAAATGTTCAAGAATTATTAGAATTCTTTAAAATAATCTTGAAACTTAAAAAGGAAACTAAATGTACGGAAGAGGATATTATGGAGATTGCGATTTCACATATTTAGGGAGCTCTTTTGTCGAAACTATTGGAAATAAAAACAGGACAATGTCACGGTCAAATTAATGCTAGAAATATTATTTAATTATTTCGTACCATATCATCAGCGTGAACTTTTGAAATTTGAAAAGGTGCACCGTCCCCAAAGATATAATGAAAGCTTATCCAACTACATTATAGACATTAAGGAATCAGTAGAAGTACTTTGTTGTAATATAAATGAAACGGATGTTGTGGAATTAATTAAGGTGGGAATTAATCCTGAAACCAGAAATAAACTAGTGTTTATGGGAAATCCGAGCACATATTCCGAACTGGATGAGATGTGTATAAAGGCGAATAATGTAGGTTATGCTGACAACGTGAGGAAAACAGGGAATAATTTGAATGTGAATAGGAAGTATAATGTACCGGTTAACAGGATCAGGGCGAGGCAAGAAACAATAACTTGTTATAAATGTAATAGACCTGGTCATTATGCTTATCAGTGCCGGGAGCTAAACAGGAAACCTGTTGTAAACCAGCGGAGACCTATTGTAAACCACACTCCAGCTATTAACCCCGAAAATGTAGGTCTTGATGTACAGGAGTCAAAAAAACTCGTTAGTAGGGAAAGTTCGAACAATGAGTTAAGGAAGGGCGAACTTTCCCGGTTACCTAAAATTGTGTCCAACAAAAATTCACATGAATTATCTGCTAAATTAAATCATACTTGGCAAAGAAAAATTCGGAAAATATCAGTTCATTGCCCAGCTTAGAAATATATTTTGGCAAGAATATATCATTAAATGTATTATTAGATACTGGTAGTAGTATAAATATAATAAGTGATAGACTGTATAAACTATTATTAGAGAATAAGATTGTAAAGTGTTACCAGTTATCTAACCTGACATGTATGAGTGCTGAAAAATAAAAAAATGTCCGTAATCGGCAGTGTAAATATAAAAATTAAAATAGATATGTTCACCTGGAAAGTGGAATTTCTTATAGTGAAGGACTTAGCCCAAAAGGCAATTTTAGGAGCGAACTTTATAAAACATTCTGGTTTGTTAATAGACTTGAAAAATAATTGTTGTCGATTTGACTTTAATGTAGATAAGTGTATAAAATTTGTGCAAAATATTACAGTAGCTTGTATGAACACCAATCACACATATAAAATAGGATGCGAAGAGGCCAGTAATGAAATAATAAAAATTATAAAGGAATTTCCAACGGTATTTACCGACAAAATTGGTTAAAAACTCTAGATTATGAGTATAAATTAAAAGTTAAAGATCATGAACCCGTAAAACTTAGACCATATCCATTGAATCCACCTAAACAATTAAAAATAAAAAAAATTATTGACGAATTATTGGAACAGGACATTATTCAACCAAGTGTGAGTCAGTACTCGAGTCCAGCCTTTTTAGTAGGTAAGGAAGATGGAAAGTCGGAAAGATTAGTAGTTAATTACAAGGAGTTAAACAAGAAGTTGGAAGGAGTGAGTTATCCTATAGGCGACATGCATGAACTATATTACCATTTGAAGGGAAACAATTATTACTCAGTAATAGACTTAACCAAAAGTTTTTATCAAATAAGTTTAGCGAAGGAAAGCCGGGAGTTAACTACGTTCTCGGTACCTTTCGGAAGTTACAGCTTTAAAAGAATTCCTTTTGGATTATTAATTGGAAGTGGGGTCTTGTCGTCATATATGAATAAAATCTTAGGAGAATTGAGATTTACTTGCACTCTCGCCTTTTTGGACGATATTATTGTGTATTCGAAGACATTGGAGGAACATTATATGCATTTGAAACAAGTGTTAGAGTGTTTAAAGAAAAATAATCTTACTGTGAATCCGGAGAAAGTAAAATTTTGTTATAATGAAATTAAATTTCTGGGACATTTGGTTTCCAAAGACACTATAAGAATGGACCCTGACCGTACACGGACGTTATTAGAATCTCCGAGACCCCGGGACAAGAAAGGTATTGCGAGGTTTCATAGGGATGACTAGTTATTTCTCTAAATTTATTCCAAATTATGCGGAAATAGCTCATCCACTCAATGAAATGAGGAAGAAGTCGTCCAAATTTGTGTGGGACCAAAAATGTCAGGAATCGTTCGATAAACTGAAACGAGCGGTTACCCGTCCCCCCGTGTTAGCCATCCCTGACTTCAACAAGGAGTTCACAGTCCAATGCGACGCGAGTGATAAGGCTCTCGGTTCCTGTTTATTACAGGAAGCGGATAATGGACATTTAAAACCGGTGGCCTATTATTCGAGGAAATTTAATGAAAGTGAGGTGAAACTTACTACCTATCAAAAGGAAGCCTTGGCAGTAGTCTGTTCAATAAATAAGTTCCGTAATTTCCTAGAAATGAGACCATTCAACTTAGTGACCGACAACTCAGCATTGGCTTGGGTATTGTCCCACTTTCGTAAGTTAGGAAAATTAGGGCGCTGGGTGGAGGTTATATTGTCTCTACCATTTAAAATTACGCATGTTAAAGGTAATCAGAACCCAGTAGCGGACTATTTATCTAGATTATTTCAAGATAGTGAAGTTGACAACAATGTGTTACATGAACTAGAAAAATTAGTGAATAAGGACAAGATGAACGATAACTCTTTAAAAATCAACAATGAAACTGTAAAATAATAAGGACTTAGTAATAAGAGAGGAAAACAGTGTCTATAAATAGTATAAGTACGATGCCTTTTAGCTTTATGGACTTAAAAACGCATCAGAAGCAGGATGTAAATGTAACTAAAATTATGGAGGGTGTATTGAACTATACCAATAGTGATGTTTACAGTGTGGAAAAAGGGGGGTGTTATTTTATGTGAACAATAAAAACAATTCTAAAAGGATCTATTTACCTGAGCACTTATTCAAGGTTGTATACGAGTATTATCACAACTCATTGTCTGGCTGTCACTTCGGCATTTTAAAAACACAACAGAAAATAAATGAAAGGTTTTATCACCCTAAACTAAATGATTATGTGAAAAATAATGTAAAATGTTGTGAAGTATGTTTGAAAGCAAAAAGTAGCAACTGGAGGGACCAAGGACCTTTGAACAGCAATCTGAGCAGTCGTCCAATGCAGAAGTTATATATGGATATTTATGGGCCATTACCTGCATCTTCCAATCGAATGCAATACATCCTGATAGCAGTAGATGACTTCACCAAATATAATTGGATAATGCCACTCAGGAAATGCACCTCAGGTAATGTAATTAATGCATTAGAAAATAATATTTTCAAAAATTTTCTTTACCTGAAGAATTCGTGACGGATAATGGAACATATTTTGTCAGCGAGGAATTCAAAAATTATTTGTTTAATTTGGGCATAAAACAAAGGACCATTATACCTTATACTCCTCAAGGAAATAAAAGTGAAAGGCAAATTCGAAATTTAAATCAAATTCTGACAGCTTATTATCATGACTGTAAAAAGAATTGGGACAAGGATTTGTACCATGTGCAAATGGCCCTAAATACTTGTTACAATGAAAGCATAAAGTCGTCTGCATTTGAATTAATGTTCAGTTTCAAAGCAAATGATGGTTTGTCACTAAAATGGCAAATTAAGGATATTTGTGATGAAAAATGGAGCAAAGATAAGAATGCAAAGATGGTTGAAGCTATTCAAAATTTAAAAAGACAAATGAGCTGAATTCGAGAAGAAACCGATACAACCGAAATCACAGGCAATTAAAAATGTATGATGTAGTCTATTGTAGAATTACAAATCAGGGATATAAGCTAGATCTGAAATATGAGGGACCATTCAGAATAATTTCAATTATTAGCTCAAACTCATATGTAGTTCAGAATTTAAAAGAATTGAATGAGTTCCGTAGAATACACTTGCAGGATGTGAAACCCACTGGGGAAAAGAAGAATGCATATTTAAATATAACAAAACAATATAATTACCGAAGGGTAAATAATTTGAATTACAAAAAAAAATAAAAAAAGGAACTGATTAAAAATTATGACGAATTAAATTAGTTGTAAGAATGAAGAAAAACTATATTAGATGTACGCTGTATGTATGTATGTTTGATTGAGAAATTTCAGTGACAAGGAAGATTAAATTAAAATATATTGAACAATTGAAATTCTACAGCCCTGTTAAATTGTAAATATTAACTTGAATTGTAATCTTGTAAAAATGTATTTTAAACTTGAAGAAACCTCAAGAGGAATAAAAAGTTTATGATTTAGATAAAAGGGCACAGGTGAAGTAAACAGTGGCGATAACTACATGGGTTTGGGAGAGGAGGAGTGTATTAAAACAATTCAGTATTTATTTTTCTGAATAATGCACAAATCCGATACTCATGGTCCGTAATTAATGTTATTAACATGTGTTATTTATGTTTGTATGTAAATTAATAACTAACACGGATGTTGGAATATTAATTTAAACTTGTTAGTTTGATAAAATTTATGCCAAGGAAGAGGGGAACAGAAGAAAAAAGACTGTTATTTCTATGATAAACAACGGTATAGGTAAAAATAATAAAAATAAGAACTGACACCCCGTCTGGGGATATGTTTTAATTCTATATGAAGCTGCGTCAACCAGTGAATGGGCGAGCCAACACACACAGCCGTGCAGGGAAAAGGTTCCAAGGACGACCCAACTAATAACAGACCGGACCTGCAATAAACATCCCACAACAACAATCACCGTCTACCTCGTTCGACCCATTGTGAAGGATTATCTGGATGGACTATCTTTATGGTAGGACTTAGAATTGTAAAAAGGTAGGTGGCAATTGGACTCTTAATATTTGCCATAGTTTAGGTCAAGGTTTCTATTGGGGAACTTAATTGTTTAAGTTTTCAAAAACAATCTGACAATGTATGGACTGTTTTAAAAAGAATTTATAATAATTAACGCTTGATTAAAATAACTTGACAACTAATATGCTGCCACTTCTTACAACTATTATCAAAAATAAATTAAAAACTAATATTATAAATAAAAAAAGAAGATTTTTGTAGATTTTATGATGCATGTTAAGGCTAGGTGGAAATACAATTTCTAAAGGATGTGAGATAAATTTCTTAGATTTAAGTATTAAACTTGGCAGATACCAAGCGCTTTAAAGGGGGGTGTGTATACCGATTACATGGTATACTTTAAATAAAAATAAAAAATTTAATAAATAAAATTTTATTTTAGAATTGTAAATGGATAGGGAATAAAAAAGTAAAATTTATATTGTAACCCAGCGGCAGGCACAACGCGCTTGGAATCTGGTCTAGACCTGACTTGATGGCAGTGAATGCTAAACAATAGTTAACAGTGGACTCTATCTTTGGTAAGCGGCCAACCTGCGTTGGGGAGAGATTTAAACAGGCCTGCAGGAACAGGAGCGTAGTCGTGCAGGCCGAGAAACCACGCTCTGCGACCATTCCGAGTTGAGAAGCGATAGAGTAAAGTCTTTAGTGCGAGTTTAAAAAGTAGTGTCGGGCGTAGGATCCGTCGGTATAAATTATATTAATACCGAACTCCAAGACCTTCACGACCAAAGAGCTAAGTACTTTTGACTGAATTATTAAATTTTTTCTAAATTTGAAATTTGCAAAATTAAGAAGTGAATTAATTTGAAATTGGAATTGAAAATTTGAAATTAACGATCAAATTCTGTTGAGTGTGGACTATAATATATATAAAATTTTAAAGGAGTAAGTTTTTTAAAGTCGAACTAAAAATTTCACTGAAATTATAGGGATTGTAGTAAAAATTAAGAGCTGCAGGTGCTGCACCATTTCCTGTAGGAATTTGTGAAAAATTCCTGTTGAGAACTGTTTAGTTTTGTTTGAGAATTTTATTTGAAAGAAGTTTATAATTATTATTTTATTAGTTTTGAGAAGAAGCCTATTTAATTTATTTAATTCAATTTTATTCAAGATTATTATTTTATTTTTATATTTTATACACACGTGTTTAGAGGACAGTGAGCCCATATTAAATCGAAAGTGCCTTGCCAAAGGAAGTAGTAATTTTAACCTATTGTTCAAACATTGTTTTGGTGGAATACAAGGTTAATAATTGACATTTGAATTGATTTAATAAACCTGAATATTTCTAAAAAGGTGCATTTTTAATTTCCACCAGTATCTACTTAAATCTTAAGAGTTCGAGACTATTTAGGGTCATCATAATGAAAACAAAAAATGTTGTATATTAACATTTAGTATAAAAATAAGTGCACCACTCTGCTTTATTCTGGTGAACCTTAATAAAATTGAACTTAGTGGTTGTAAATTAATAAGTGGCTTGGATACTGGAAAATTATAAAGTGTTTAATATTAAACTTTAAAATGGCACTTAAGGTGGACTTGTTAACCAAGGAGGAATTGGACTATGAAATTAGGTTAAGAGGTGTGGAAGTGTCTCCTAGTCTTAAGGTGATAGATTTAAGGAAAAAGTTACGGCAGTTAATAAGTCTTGATGTAAATAGTAATTATTTGAACCTGAGTGGAAAGGTGGCTTTCAAGGAGGAATGGGATAAAATTAAGTTAGAAACCCAACTATTAGGAACTAGACTGGAGGAATCCATTGAAACAGGGGACTAACATTGGACATAGTTAGGTGTGAAACAAAAATAAATCATTGGCAGCGCCGACTGACTAACTTAAGTAAATTGTTTAAAATCGAAGAAAAGGATATAGCTAAACATGTTGAAAACCGGAATAGTATATTAAGTGAATTGTTGTTAAAAATCAAAAACCTAAAAATTGACAAGGAAACATCTGATAACTTGGTGCGTAAGTTATCTGATTCCAATCTGGAAATAGAAGGTGAGCTGGAAGAGGCTGGTAAACCGGAAGTGAAAGATAAGTCTGGTCTAAATATGAGAGATGATGTGTTTGTTTCGGGACGGCCACATTTAAGTTATAATAAACTACCGAACCCCATTGAGCGTTATTTGAAGGAATTAAAAATCTGCGATGGATTAAATGTTCAAGAATTATTAGAATTCTTTAAAATAATCTTGAAACTTAAAAAGGAAACTAAATGTACGGAAGAGGATATTATGGAGATTGCGATTTCACATATTTAGGGAGCTCTTTTGTCGAAACTATTGGAAATAAAACAGGACAATGTCACGGTCAAATTAATGCTAGAAATATTATTTAATTATTTCGTACCATATCATCAGCGTGAACTTTTGAAATTTGAAAAGGTGCACCGTCCCCAAAGATATAATGAAAGCTTATCCAACTACATTATAGACATTAAGGAATCAGTAGAAGTACTTTGTTGTAATATAAATGAAACGGATGTTGTGGAATTAATTAAGGTGGGAATTAATCCTGAAACCAGAAATAAACTAGTGTTTATGGGAAATCCGAGCACATATTCCGAACTGGATGAGATGTGTATAAAGGCGAATAATGTAGGTTATGCTGACAACGTGAGGAAAACAGGGAATAGTTTGAATGTGAATAGGAAGTATAATGTACCGGTTAACAGGATCAGGGCGAGGCAAGAAACAATAACTTGTTATAAATGTAATAGACCTGGTCATTATGCTTATCAGTGCCGGGAGCTAAACAGGAAACCTGTTGTAAACCAGCGGAGACCTATTGTAAACCACACTCCAGCTATTAACCCCGAAAATGTAGGTCTTGATGTACAGGAGTCAAAAAAAAACTCGTTAGTAGGGAAAGTTCGAACAATGAGTTAAGGAAGGGCGAACTTTCCCGGTTACCTAAAATTGTGTCCAACAAAAATTCACATGAATTATCTGCTAAATTAAATCATACTTGGCAAAAGAAAAATTCGGAAAATATCAGTTCATTGCCCAGCTTAGAAAATATATTTTGGCAAGAATATATCATTAAATGTATTATTAGATACTGGTAGTAGTATAAATATAATAAGTGATAGACTGTATAAACTATTATTAGAGAATAAGATTGTAAAGTGTTACCAGTTATCTAACCTGACATGTATGAGTGCTGAAAATAAAAAAATGTCCGTAATCGGCAGTGTAAATATAAAAATTAAAATAGATATGTTCACCTGGAAAGTGGAATTTCTTATAGTGAAGGACTTAGCCCAAAAGGCAATTTTAGGAGCGAACTTTATAAAACATTCTGGTTTGTTAATAGACTTGAAAAATAATTGTTGTCGATTTGACTTTAATGTAGAGAAGTGTATAAAATTTGTGCAAAATATTACAGTAGCTTGTATGAACACCAATCACACATATAAAATAGGATGCGAAGAGGCCAGTAATGAAATAATAAAAATTATAAAGGAATTTCCAACGGTATTTACCGACAAAATTGGTAAAACTCTAGATTATGAGTATAAATTAAAAGTTAAAGATCATGAACCCGTAAAACTTAGACCATATCCATTGAATCCACCTAAACAATTAAAAATAAAAAAAATTATTGACGAATTATTGGAACAGGACATTATTCAACCAAGTGTGAGTCAGTACTCGAGTCCAGCCTTTTTAGTAGGTAAGGAAGATGGAAAGTCGGAAAGATTAGTAGTTAATTACAAGGAGTTAAACAAGAAGTTGGAAGGAGTGAGTTATCCTATAGGCGACATGCATGAACTATATTACCATTTGAAGGGAAACAATTATTACTCAGTAATAGACTTAACCAAAAGTTTTTATCAAATAAGTTTAGCGAAGGAAAGCCGGGAGTTAACTACGTTCTCGGTACCTTTCGGAAGTTACAGCTTTAAAAGAATTCCTTTTGGATTATTAATTGGAAGTGGGGTCTTGTCGTCATATATGAATAAAATCTTAGGAGAATTGAGATTTACTTGCACTCTCGCCTTTTTGGACGATATTATTGTGTATTCGAAGACATTGGAGGAACATTATATGCATTTGAAACAAGTGTTAGAGTGTTTAAAGAAAAATAATCTTACTGTGAATCCGGAGAAAGTAAAATTTTGTTATAATGAAATTAAATTTCTGGGACATTTGGTTTCCAAAGACACTATAAGAATGGGCCCTGACCGTACACGGACGTTATTAGAATCTCCGAGACCCCGGGACAAGAAAGGTTATTGCGAGGTTCATAGGGATGACTAGTTATTTCTCTAAATTTATTCCAAAATTATGCGGAAATAGCTCATCCACTCAATGAAATGAGGAAGAAGTCGTCCAAATTTGTGTGGGACCAAAAATGTCAGGAATCGTTCGATAAACTGAAACGAGCGGTTACCCGTCCCCCCGTGTTAGCCATCCCTGACTTCAACAAGGAGTTCACAGTCCAATGCGACGCGAGTGATAAGGCTCTCGGTTCCTGTTTATTACAGGAAGCGGATAATGGACATTTAAAACCGGTGGCCTATTATTCGAGGAAATTTAATGAAAGTGAGGTGAAACTTACTACCTATCAAAAGGAAGCCTTGGCAGTAGTCTGTTCAATAAATAAGTTCCGTAATTTCCTAGAAATGAGACCATTCAACTTAGTGACCGACAACTCAGCATTGGCTTGGGTATTGTCCCACTTTCGTAAGTTAGGAAAATTAGGGCGCTGGGTGGAGGTTATATTGTCTCTACCATTTAAAATTACGCATGTTAAAGGTAATCAGAACCCAGTAGCGGACTATTTATCTAGATTATTTCAAGATAGTGAAGTTGACAACAATGTGTTACATGAACTAGAAAAATTAGTGAATAAGGACAAGATGAACGATAACTCTTTAAAAATCAACAATGAAACTGTAAATAATAAGGACTTAGTAATAAGAGAGGAAACAGTGTCTATAAATAGTATAAGTACGATGCCTTTTAGCTTTATGGACTTAAAAACGCATCAGAAGCAGGATGTAAATGTAACTAAAATTATGGAGGGTGTATTGAACTATACCAATAGTGATGTTTACAGTGTGGAAAAAGGGGGGGTGAGGGTGTTATTTTATGTGAACAATAAAAACAATTCTAAAAGGATCTATTTACCTGAGCACTTATTCAAGGTTGTATACGAGTATTATCACAACTCATTGTCTGGCTGTCACTTCGGCATTTTAAAAACACAACAGAAAATAAATGAAAGGTTTTATCACCCTAAACTAAATGATTATGTGAAAAATAATGTAAAATGTTGTGAAGTATGTTTGAAAGCAAAAAGTAGCAACTGGAGGGACCAAGGACCTTTGAACAGCAATCTGAGCAGTCGTCCAATGCAGAAGTTATATATGGATATTTATGGGCCATTACCTGCATCTTCCAATCGAATGCAATACATCCTGATAGCAGTAGATGACTTCACCAAATATAATTGGATAATGCCACTCAGGAAATGCACCTCAGGTAATGTAATTAATGCATTAGAAAATAATATTTTCAAAATTTTCTTTACCTGAAGAATTCGTGACGGATAATGGAACATATTTTGTCAGCGAGGAATTCAAAAATTATTTGTTTAATTTGGGCATAAAACAAAGGACCATTATACCTTATACTCCTCAAGGAAATAAAAGTGAAAGGCAAATTCGAAATTTAAATCAAATTCTGGACAGCTTATTATCATGACTGTAAAAAGAATTGGGACAAGGATTTGTACCATGTGCAAATGGCCCTAAATACTTGTTACAATGAAAGCATAAAGTCGTCTGCATTTGAATTAATGTTCAGTTTCAAAGCAAATGATGGTTTGTCACTAAAATGGGCAAATTAAGGATATTTGTGATGAAAAATGGAGCAAAGATAAGAATGCAAAGATGGTTGAAGCTATTCAAAATTTAAAAAGACAAATGAGCTGAATTCGAGAAGAAACCGATACAACCGAAATCACAGGCAATTAAAAATGTATGATGTAGTCTATTGTAGAATTACAAATCAGGGATATAAGCTAGATCTGAAATATGAGGGACCATTCAGAATATTTTCAATTATTAGCTCAAACTCATATGTAGTTCAGAATTTAAAAGAATTGAATGAGTTCCGTAGAATACACTTGCAGGATGTGAAACCCACTGGGGAAAGAAGAATGCATATTTAAATATAACAAAACAATATAATTACCGAAGGGTAAATAATTTGAATTACAAAAAAAAATAAAAAAAGGAACTGATTAAAAATTATGACGAATTAAATTAGTTGTAAGAATGAAGAAAAACTATATTAGATGTACGCTGTATGTATGTATGTTTGATTGAGAAATTTCAGTGACAAGGAAGATTAAATTAAAATATATTGAACAATTGAAATTCTACAGCCCTGTTAAATTGTAAATATTAACTTGAATTGTAATCTTGTAAAAATGTATTTTAAACTTGAAGAAACCTCAAGAGGAATAAAAAGTTTATGATTTAGATAAAAGGGCACAGGTGAAGTAAACAGTGGCGATAACTACATGGTTTGGGAGAGGAGGAGTGTATTAAAACAATTCAGTATTTATTTTTCTGAATAATGCACAAATCCGATACTCATGGTCCGTAATTAATGTTATTAACATGTGTTATTTATGTTTGTATGTAAATTAATAACTAACACGGATGTTGGAATATTAATTTAAACTTGTTAGTTTGATAAAATTTATGCCAAGGAAGAGGGGAACAGAAGAAAAAAGACTGTTATTTCTATGATAAACAACGGTATAGGTAAAAATAATAAAATAAGAACTGACACCCCCGTCTGGGGATATGTTTTAATTCTATATGAAGCTGCGTCAACCAGTGAATGGGCGAGCCAACACACACAGCCGTGCAGGGAAAAGGTTCCAAGGACGACCCAACTAATAACAGACCGGACCTGCAATAAACATCCCACAACAACAATCACCGTCTACCTCGTTCGACCCATTGTGAAGGATTATCTGGATGGACTATCTTTATGGTAGGACTTAGAATTGTAAAAAGGTAGGTGGCAATTGGACTCTTAATATTTGCCATAGTTTAGGTCAAGGTTTCTATTGGGGAACTTAATTGTTTAAGTTTTCAAAAACAATCTGACAATGTATGGACTGTTTTAAAAAGAATTTATAATAATTAACGCTTGATTAAAATAACTTGACAACTAATATGCTGCCACTTCTTACAACTATTATCAAAAATAAATTAAAACTAATATTTAAAATAAAAAAAGAAGATTTTTGTAGATTTTATGATGATGCATGTTAAGGCTAGGTGGAAATACAATTTCTAAAGGATGTGAGATAAATTTCTTAGATTTAAGTATTAAACTTGGCAGATACCAAGCGCTTTAAAGGGGGGTGTATATACCGATTACATGGTATACTTTAAATAAAAATAAAAATTTAATAAATAAAATTTTATTTTAGAATTGTAAATGGATAGGGAATAAAAAAGTAAATTTATATTGTAACCCAGCGGCAGGCACAACGCGCTTGGAATCTGGTCTAGACCTGACTTGATGGCAGTGAATGCTAAACAATAGTTAACAGTGGACTCTATCTTTGGTAAGCGGCCAACCTGCGTTGGGGAGATTTAAACAGGCCTGCAGGAACAGGAGCGTAGTCGTGCAGGCCGAGAAACCACGCTCTGCGACCATTCCGAGTTGAGAAGCGATAGAGTAAAGTCTTTAGTGCGAGTTTAAAAGTAGTGTCGGGCGTAGGATCCGTCGGTATAAATTATATTAATACCGAACTCCAAGACCTTCACGACCAAAGAGCTAAGTACTTTTGACTGAATTATTAAATTTTTCTAAATTTGAAATTTGCAAAATTAAGAAGTGAATTAATTTGAAATTGGAATTGAAAATTTGAAATTAACGATCAAATTCTGTTGAGTGTGGACTATAATATATATAAAATTTTAAAGGAGTAAGTTTTTTAAAGTCGAACTAAAAATTTCACTGAAATTATAGGGATTGTAGTAAAAATTAAGAGCTGCAGGTGCTGCACCATTTCCTGTAGGAATTTGTGAAAAATTCCTGTTGAGAACTGTTTAGTTTTGTTTGAGAATTTTATTTGAAAGAAGTTTATAATTATTATTTTATTAGTTTTGAGAAGAAGCCTATTTAATTTATTTAATTCAATTTTATTCAAGATTATTATTTTATTTTTTATATTTTATACACACGTGTTTAGAGGACAGTGAGCCCATATTAAATCGAAAGTGCCTTGCCAAAGGAAGTAGTAATTTTAAACCTATTGTTCAAACATTGTTTTGGTGGAATACAAGGTTAATAATTGACATTTGAATTGATTTAATAAACCTGAATATTTCTAAAAAAGGTGCATTTTTAATTTCCACCAGTATCTACTTAAATCTTAAGAGTTCGAGACTATTTAGGGTCATCATAATGAAAACAAAAAATGTTGTATATTAACATTTAGTATAAAAATAAGTGCACCACTCTGCTTTATTCTGGTGAACCTTAATAAAATTGAACTTAGTGGTTGTAAATTAATAAGTGGCTTGGATACTGGAAAATTATAAAGTGTTTAATATTAAACTTTAAAATGGCACTTAAGGTGGACTTGTTAACCAAGGAGGAATTGGACTATGAAATTAGGTTAAGAGGTGTGGAAGTGTCTCCTAGTCTTAAGGTGATAGATTTAAGGAAAAAGTTACGGCAGTTAATAAGTCTTGATGTAAATAGTAATTATTTGAACCTGAGTGGAAAGGTGGCTTTCAAGGAGGAATGGGATAAAATTAAGTTAGAAACCCAACTATTAGGAACTAGACTGGAGGAATCCATTGAACAGGGACTAACATTGGACATAGTTAGGTGTGAAACAAAAATAAATCATTGGCAGCGCCGACTGACTAACTTAAGTAAATTGTTTAAAATCGAAGAAAAGGATATAGCTAAACATGTTGAAAAACCGGAATAGTATATTAAGTGAATTGTTGTTAAAAATCAAAAACCTAAAAATTGACAAGGAAACATCTGATAACTTGGTGCGTAAGTTATCTGATTCCAATCTGGAAATAGAAGGTGAGCTGGAAGAGGCTGGTAAACCGGAAGTGAAAGATAAGTCTGGTCTAAATATGAGAGATGATGTGTTTGTTTCGGGACGGCCACATTTAAGTTATAATAAACTACCGAACCCCATTGAGCGTTATTTGAAGGAATTAAAAATCTGCGATGGATTAAATGTTCAAGAATTATTAGAATTCTTTAAAATAATCTTGAAACTTAAAAAGGAAACTAAATGTACGGAAGAGGATATTATGGAGATTGCGATTTCACATATTTAGGGAGCTCTTTTGTCGAAACTATTGGAAATAAAACAGGACAATGTCACGGTCAAATTAATGCTAGAAATATTATTTAATTATTTCGTACCATATCATCAGCGTGAACTTTTGAAATTTGAAAAGGTGCACCGTCCCCAAAGATATAATGAAAGCTTATCCAACTACATTATAGACATTAAGGAATCAGTAGAAGTACTTTGTTGTAATATAAATGAAACGGATGTTGTGGAATTAATTAAGGTGGGAATTAATCCTGAAACCAGAAATAAACTAGTGTTTATGGGAAATCCGAGCACATATTCCGAACTGGATGAGATGTGTATAAAGGCGAATAATGTAGGTTATGCTGACAACGTGAGGAAAACAGGGAATAGTTTGAATGTGAATAGGAAGTATAATGTACCGGTTAACAGGATCAGGGCGAGGCAAGAAACAATAACTTGTTATAAATGTAATAGACCTGGTCATTATGCTTATCAGTGCCGGGAGCTAAACAGGAAACCTGTTGTAAACCAGCGGAGACCTATTGTAAACCACACTCCAGCTATTAACCCCGAAAATGTAGGTCTTGATGTACAGGAGTCAAAAAAAACTCGTTAGTAGGAGAAAGTTCGAACAATGAGTTAAGGAAGGGCGAACTTTCCCGGTTACCTAAAATTGTGTCCAACAAAAATTCACATGAATTATCTGCTAAATTAAATCATACTTGGCAAAAGAAAAATTCGGAAAATATCAGTTCATTGCCCAGCTTAGAAATATATTTTGGCAAGAATATATCATTAAATGTATTATTAGATACTGGTAGTAGTATAAAATATAATAAGTGATAGACTGTATAAACTATTATTAGAGAATAAGATTGTAAAGTGTTACCAGTTATCTAACCTGACATGTATGAGTGCTGAAAATAAAAAAATGTCCGTAATCGGCAGTGTAAATATAAAAATTAAAATAGATATGTTCACCTGGAAAGTGGAATTTCTTATAGTGAAGGACTTAGCCCAAAAGGCAATTTTAGGAGCGAACTTTATAAAACATTCTGGTTTGTTAATAGACTTGAAAAATAATTGTTGTCGATTTGACTTTAATGTAGAGAAGTGTATAAAATTTGTGCAAAAATATTACAGTAGCTTGTATGAACACCAATCACACATATAAAATAGGATGCGAAGAGGCCAGTAATGAAATAATAAAAATTATAAAGGAATTTCCAACGGTATTTACCGACAAAATTGGTAAAACTCTAGATTATGAGTATAAATTAAAAGTTAAAGATCATGAACCCGTAAAACTTAGACCATATCCATTGAATCCACCTAAACAATTAAAAATAAAAAAAATTATTGACGAATTATTGGAACAGGACATTATTCAACCAAGTGTGAGTCAGTACTCGAGTCCAGCCTTTTTAGTAGGTAAGGAAGATGGAAAGTCGGAAAGATTAGTAGTTAATTACAAGGAGTTAAACAAGAAGTTGGAAGGAGTGAGTTATCCTATAGGCGACATGCATGAACTATATTACCATTTGAAGGGAAACAATTATTACTCAGTAATAGACTTAACCAAAAGTTTTTATCAAATAAGTTTAGCGAAGGAAAGCCGGGAGTTAACTACGTTCTCGGTACCTTTCGGAAGTTACAGCTTTAAAAGAATTCCTTTTGGATTATTAATTGGAAGTGGGGTCTTGTCGTCATATATGAATAAAATCTTAGGAGAATTGAGATTTACTTGCACTCTCGCCTTTTTGGACGATATTATTGTGTATTCGAAGACATTGGAGGAACATTATATGCATTTGAAACAAGTGTTAGAGTGTTTAAAGAAAATAATCTTACTGTGAATCCGGAGAAAGTAAAATTTTGTTATAATGAAATTAAATTTCTGGGACATTTGGTTTCCAAAGACACTATAAGAATGGACCCTGACCGTACACGGACGTTTATTAGAATCTCCGAGACCCCGGGACAAGAAAGGTATTGCGAGGTTCATAGGGATGACTAGTTATTTCTCTAAATTTATTCCAAATTATGCGGAAATAGCTCATCCACTCAAATGAAATGAGGAAGAAGTCGTCCAAATTTGTGTGGGACCAAAAATGTCAGGAATCGTTCGATAAACTGAAACGAGCGGTTACCCGTCCCCCCGTGTTAGCCATCCCTGACTTCAACAAGGAGTTCACAGTCCAATGCGACGCGAGTGATAAGGCTCTCGGTTCCTGTTTATTACAGGAAGCGGATAATGGACATTTAAAACCGGTGGCCTATTATTCGAGGAAATTTAATGAAAGTGAGGTGAAACTTACTACCTATCAAAAGGAAGCCTTGGCAGTAGTCTGTTCAATAAATAAGTTTCCGTAATTTCCTAGAAATGAGACCATTCAACTTAGTGACCGACAACTCAGCATTGGCTTGGGTATTGTCCCCACTTTCGTAAGTTAGGAAAAATTAGGGCGCTGGGTGGAGGTTATATTGTCTCTACCATTTAAAATTACGCATGTTAAAGGTAATCAGAACCCAGTAGCGGACTATTTATCTAGATTATTTCAAGATAGTGAAGTTGACAACAATGTGTTACATGAACTAGAAAAAATTAGTGAATAAGGACAAGATGAACGATAACTCTTTAAAAATCAACAATGAAACTGTAAATAATAAGGACTTAGTAATAAGAGAGGAAACAGTGTCTATAAATAGTATAAGTACGATGCCTTTTAGCTTTATGGACTTAAAAACGCATCAGAAGCAGGATGTAAATGTAACTAAAATTATGGAGGGTGTATTGAACTATACCAATAGTGATGTTTACAGTGTGGAAAAAGGGGTGTTATTTTATGTGAACAATAAAAACAATTCTAAAAGGATCTATTTACCTGAGCACTTATTCAAGGTTGTATACGAGTATTATCACAACTCATTGTCTGGCTGTCACTTCGGCATTTTAAAAAACACAACAGAAAATAAATGAAAGGTTTTAATCACCCTAAACTAAATGATTATGTGAAAAATAATGTAAAATGTTGTGAAGTATGTTTGAAAGCAAAAAGTAGCAACTGGAGGGACCAAGGACCTTTGAACAGCAATCTGAGCAGTCGTCCAATGCAGAAGTTATATATGGATATTTATGGGCCATTACCTGCATCTTCCAATCGAATGCAATACATCCTGATAGCAGTAGATGACTTCACCAAATATAATTGGATAATGCCACTCAGGAAATGCACCTCAGGTAATGTAATTAATGCATTAGAAAATAATATTTTCAAAAATTTTCTTTACCTGAAGAATTCGTGACGGATAATGGAACATATTTTGTCAGCGAGGAATTCAAAAATTATTTGTTTAATTTGGGCATAAAACAAAGGACCATTATACCTTATACTCCTCAAGGAAATAAAAGTGAAAGGCAAATTCGAAATTTAAATCAAATTCTGACAGCTTATTATCATGACTGTAAAAAGAATTGGGACAAGGATTTGTACCATGTGCAAATGGCCCTAAATACTTGTTACAATGAAAGCATAAAGTCGTCTGCATTTGAATTAATGTTCAGTTTCAAAGCAAATGATGGTTTGTCACTAAAATGGCAAATTAAGGATATTTGTGATGAAAAATGGAGCAAAGATAAGAATGCAAAGATGGTTGAAGCTATTCAAAATTTAAAAAGACAAATGAGCTGAATTCGAGAAGAAACCGATACAACCGAAATCACAGGCAATTAAAAATGTATGATGTAGTCTATTGTAGAATTACAAATCAGGGATATAAGCTAGATCTGAAATATGAGGGACCATTCAGAATAATTTCAATTATTAGCTCAAACTCATATGTAGTTCAGAATTTAAAAGAATTGAATGAGTTCCGTAGAATACACTTGCAGGATGTGAAACCCACTGGGGAAAGAAGAATGCATATTTAAATATAACAAAACAATATAATTACCGAAGGGTAAATAATTTGAATTACAAAAAAAAATAAAAAAAAGGAACTGATTAAAAATTATGACGAATTAAATTAGTTGTAAGAATGAAGAAAAACTATATTAGATGTACGCTGTATGTATGTATGTTTGATTGAGAAATTTCAGTGACAAGGAAGATTAAATTAAAATATATTGAACAATTGAAATTCTACAGCCCTGTTAAATTGTAAATATTAACTTGAATTGTAATCTTGTAAAAATGTATTTTAAACTTGAAGAAACCTCAAGAGGAATAAAAAGTTTATGATTTAGATAAAAGGGCACAGGTGAAGTAAACAGTGGCGATAACTACATGGTTTGGGAGAGGAGGAGTGTATTAAAACAATTCAGTATTTATTTTTCTGAATAATGCACAAATCCGATACTCATGGTCCGTAATTAATGTTATTAACATGTGTTATTTATGTTTGTATGTAAAATTAATAACTAACACGGATGTTGGAATATTAATTTAAACTTGTTAGTTTGATAAAAATTTATGCCAAGGAAGAGGGGAACAGAAGAAAAAAGACTGTTATTTCTATGATAAACAACGGTATAGGTAAAAATAATAAAATAAGAACTGACACCCCCGTCTGGGGATATGTTTTAATTCTATATGAAGCTGCGTCAACCAGTGAATGGGCGAGCCAACACACACAGCCGTGCAGGGAAAAGGTTCCAAGGACGACCCAACTAATAACAGACCGGACCTGCAATAAACATCCCACAACAACAATCACCGTCTACCTCGTTCGAACCCATTGTGAAGGATTATCTGGATGGACTATCTTTATGGTAGGACTTAGAATTGTAAAAAGGTAGGTGGCAATTGGACTCTTAATATTTGCCATAGTTTAGGTCAAGGTTTCTATTGGGGAACTTAATTGTTTAAGTTTTCAAAAAACAATCTGACAATGTATGGACTGTTTTAAAAAGAATTTATAATAATTAACGCTTGATTAAAATAACTTGACAACTAATATGCTGCCACTTCTTACAACTATTATCAAAAATAAATTAAAACTAATATTATAAATAAAAAAAGAAGATTTTTGTAGATTTTATGATGCATGTTAAGGCTAGGTGGAAATACAATTTCTAAAGGATGTGAGATAAATTTCTTAGATTTAAGTATTAAACTTGGCAGATACCAAGCGCTTTAAAGGGGGTGTGTATAACCGATTACATGGTATACTTTAAATAAAAATAAAAATTTAATAAATAAAATTTTATTTTAGAATTGTAAATGGATAGGGAATAAAAAAGTAAATTTATATTGTAACCCAGCGGCAGGCACAACGCGCTTGGAATCTGGTCTAGACCTGACTTGATGGCAGTGAATGCTAAACAATAGTTAACAGTGGACTCTATCTTTGGTAAGCGGCCAACCTGCGTTGGGGAGATTTAAACAGGCCTGCAGGAACAGGAGCGTAGTCGTGCAGGCCGAGAAACCACGCTCTGCGACCATTCCGAGTTGAGAAGCGATAGAGTAAAGTCTTTAGTGCGAGTTTAAAAGTAGTGTCGGGCGTAGGATCCGTCGGTATAAATTATATTAATACCGAACTCCAAGACCTTCACGACCAAAGAGCTAAGTACTTTTGACTGAATTATTAAATTTTTCTAAATTTGAAATTTGCAAAATTAAGAAGTGAATTAATTTGAAATTGGAATTGAAAATTTGAAATTAACGATCAAATTCTGTTGAGTGTGGACTATAATATATATAAAATTGTAAAGGAGTAAGTTATTTAAAGTCGAACTAAAAATTTCACTGAAATTATAGGGATTGTAGTAAAAATTAAGAGCTGCAGGTGCTGCACCATTTCCTGTAGGAACTTGTGAAAAATTCCTGTTGAGAACTGTTTAGTTTTGTTTGAGAATTTTATTTGAAAGAAGTTTATAATTATTATTTTATTAGTTTTGAGAAGAAGCCTATTTAATTTATTTCATTCAATTTTATTCAAGATTATTATTTTATTTTTATATTTTATACACACGTGTTTTAGAGGACAGTGAGCCCATATTAAATCGAAAGTGCCTTGCCAAAGGAAGTAGTAATTTTAACCTATTGTTCAAACATTGTTTTGGTGGAATACAAGGTTAATAATTGACATTTGAATTGATTTAATAAACCTGAATATTTCTAAAAAGGTGCATTTTTAATTTCCACCAGTATCTACTTAAATCTTAAGAGTTCGAGACTATTTAGGGTCATCATAATGAAAACAAAAAATTTTGTATATTAACATTCAGTATAGAAAGCTCTTAAATTTTCGATATATTCGTTATTCTTTGATTTGAATTAGTAATATTTTTCTTACTATCCTAGTAGGCTGAGATTTATTATTAGGCGTTTTTTATTTTAATATTGTGAAATGTGATTAAAACAGAATAATTTATTTTTTCAAAGAATTGTTGTCGTTTCCTAGGAAACCTCCTACATTTTCGAAATATTCGTTATTCTTTGATTTGAATTAGTAATATTTTCTTACTATCTTAGTAGGCTGAGATTTAGTATTAGGCGTTTTTTATTTTAATATTGTGACATGTAATTAAAACTGAATAATTTATATTTCAAAGAATAGTTGTCGTTTCCTAGGAAACCAACTAACTTTTTCGTTAGTTTCGATATCTTTTGATGTGTATTAACTATAGTGTGTTACCATTAGTTTTGATGAGATTTAGTATTATACGTTTAATGCATCATAAATAGTGCCACGTGAGTAAATTTGAATAAAATAATTTTACAAACACAAAATTAACGGTTTTTTAGTTATATTTTTCGTTAATTCGATATCTTTTGATTTGTATTATCTATAGCGTGTTACCAATAGTTTACTTAGATTTAGTATTATACGTTTAATGCATCATAAAATAGTAAAATGTGACTAAAACTAAATTATATATTTTTGACCAATTATAAAACTACTTTAAATTTTCGATGTATTACGTTATTCTTGAGATTTGTGAATTAGTAGGTAAAGTTATCCTTACTAATCCTAGACTTGTCTGAGATGTAGATGTTAACAGTATGTTTCTATAATAATATTGTGAATTATGATTAAAACTGAATTATTTATTTTTTCAAAGCATAATTATCGTTTGCTAGGAAACCACCTAAATTTTCGTTATATTCGTAATCCTTCGATGTAAATTAGTAATGTTTTATTAATATCCTAGTTAGCTGAGATTTAATGTTTAGGCGTTTTATATATTAATATTTTATATTCGTAATCCTTCGATGTAAATTAGTTATGTTTTATTAATATCCTAGTTAAGCTGAGATTTAATGTTAGGCGTTTTATATATTAATATTTTAAAATATGTTTAAAATTGAATAAATTATTTTTTAAAGAATATTTGTCGTTTCCTAGGAAACCATTTAAATATTTCGTTAGTTCGATATCTTTTGATTTGTATTATTTATGGTATGTTAATATTAAATTTTTTTGAGATTTATTATAAGGCGTTTAAATATATCACAAATAGTACAATGTGACTAAATTTGAAATAAATTAATTTTCCAAACAATAATAACGATTCCTAGGAAACCTCTTAAATTTTCGATATATTCGTTTTTCTTTTGATTTGAATTAGTAATATTTTTTACTTACTATCATAGTAGGCTGAGATTTAGTATTAGGCGTTTTATATTTTAATATTGTGAAAATGTGATTAAAACTGAATAATTTATATTTCAGAGAATAGTTGTCGTTTTCTAGGAAACCAACTAACTTTTCGTTGGTTTTGATATCTTTTGATTTGTATTAACTATAGTGTGTTACGATTAGTTTGATGAGACTTAGTATTATACGTTTAATGCATCATAAATAGTGCCACGTGAGTGAAATGTTATACAATAATTTTCCAAACAAAAATTAACGTTTCTTTAGTTAAATTTTTGTTAATTCGATATCTTTTGATTTGTATTATCTATAGCCTGTTACCAATAGTTTACTTAGATTTAGTATTATACGTTTAATGCATCATAAATAGTAAAATGTGACTAAAACTAAATTATATATTTTTGACCAATTATAAAACTACTTTAAATTTTTCGATGTATTCGTTATTCTTAGATTTGAATTAGTAATATTTTCTTACTATCATAGTAGGCTGAGATTATGTATTAGGCGTTTTATATTTTAATATTTTGAAATGTGATTAAAACTGAATAATTTATTTTTTTAAAGAATAGTTTTTCGTTTCCTAGGAAACCTCTGAAATTTTCGATATATTCGTTATTCTTTGATTTAAATTAGTAATGTTTTCTTACTATCCTAGTAGGCTGAGATTTAGTATTAGGCTTTTTTTATTTGAATATTGTAAAAATGTGATTAAAACTGAATAATTTATATTTCAGAGAATAATTATCATTTCCTAGGAAACCACCTAAATTTTCGTTATATTCGTAATCCTTCGATGTAAATTAGTAATGTTTTATTAATATCCTAGTTAGCTGAGATTTAATGTTAGGCGTTTTATATATTATTTTAAAATGTGTTTAAAATTGAATAAATTATTTTTTAAAGAATATTTGTCGTTTCCTAGAAAACCATTTAAATATTTCGTTAGTTCGATATCTTTTGATTTGTATTATCTATGGTATGATAATATTAATTTGCTGAGATTTTGTATGAGGCGTTAAATATTTCACAAAAAGTACAATGTGACTAAATTTGAATAAATTAATTTTCCAAACAATAATAACGATTCCTAGGAAACTACTTAAAATGTTCGATATATTCGTTATTCTTCAATTTTGAATTAGTAATATTTTCTTACTATCATAGTAGGCTGAGATTTATTATTAGGCATTTTTTATTTTAATATTGTGAAATGTGATTTAAAACTGAATAATTTATTTTTTCAAAGAATAATTATCGTTTCCTAGGAAACCACTTAAAATTTTCGTTATATTCGTAATCCTTTGATGTAAATTAGTAATGTGTTTATTAATATTCAAGTTAGCTGAGATTTAATGTTAGGTGTTTTATATATTAATATTTTAAAATGTGTTTAAAATTTTATAAATTATTTTTTAAAGAATAGTTGTCGTTTCCTAGGAAACCATTTAAATATTTCGTTACTTCGATATCTTTTGATTTGTATTATCTATGGTATGTTAATATTGTTTGTTGAGATTTATTTTATGAGGCGTTAAATATATCACAAATAATACAATGTGACTAAATTAGAATAAATTAATTTTCCAAACAATAATAACGTTTCCTAGGAAACCACTTAAAATTTTCGATATAATTCGTTATTCTTCAATTTGAATTAGTAATATTTTCTTACTATCCTAGTAGGCTGAGGTTTATTATTAGGCGTTTTTTTTTTTTAATATTGTGAAATGTAAATTAAAACTGAATAATTTATATTTCAAAGAATAGTTGTAGTTTCCTAGGAAACTGATACATATGATTGATTTAATTTAGCCTTTTATAATTAATCCATCAGATGTTTTTTTGTTTATGTTTTAAAAATGTGGTTCTGAAAATACAATTCAGTGTTATGGCAGATTACAGTTTATTTCTTATTTTTATAAGTTTAGTAATTTAACAGTGGCGACGAGGTAAAAAGAAGGAGAAATGACTAAAGAAGAAGAAGAGTTACAAAAACTAAAAAAAGCTCGATCTATTATTAAGGGCCAATTTTCAAAGGGCAAAATACTTGCTGAAGGTAACCCTACATTAACCGAACTAAATATAAAAATCAAGGCTGTGACTGAATACTGGGAAACGTTACGAGCAGGTTCAGAATGGCATTGATTGTTTGACAGATGAAAACTATTTAGAACATGAAATAGAATACAGATGTAATGTGGAGGATGAGTATTTAAACCTTACAACAAAATTACAAGAAATGGTACACAATCTCAAAGACACAAACATTACATCTACTTCATCTCCAAGTGAAGCTGTTTGTACGGTTTCAAACTACACTTCAGGGAATATAAATTTCAATCCCTACCACCCTGATGAAACCATTTCAAATTTTGTGAGAAGATTAGAAGTGTTTTTTACAACTAAAGAATCAAAGAGCTGATGATAAAACTAAAGTTTACACATTGCTACATGCTCTCACTCCCCAACTGCACCAACAACTGTACGATATTTGTGCTCCCAACGACCCGTTAGATAAAGATTACGACGAGTTAGTACAGCTTCTTAAGGATTTTATCGACCCGCAACCAAGCCAGTGGGCCTTGCAGCATAAATTTATTTCACGGACTCAACAAGAACATGAATCAGTTAGTGAGTTCTCGGTGGCTCTCAAGAAGATGACAATTAACTGTAACTTCAATTGTGGTTGCGGTAAATCAGTTGCAGACTTATTTCTCAAGTTACAGTTTATTCGTGGATTGAAAGACATAGAGATTCGGACTAAAATTACTCCAGGACCGCGAGAAACACACCTATCAGGACATTGTGAACATAGCTTCGGCTATAGAGCTTGCCAAAGCAGAAAGTATGACTGTTAGCCGAACACGTACTGAACACATTGAATTAAATCAGGTTCAGCAAAGACATTCAAATGAAGAAAACACATCTAAGAGAGTCTCACCTCGGCCAAAACCTCTACTTAGTCCACGTTCAACAAATTCAGCTATTGAAAAGCTCAAAGGAAAATGCTATCGTTGTGGTTCACCCTCCCATCGTGCTAATAGCTGCAGATTCATAGATGCAACTTGTCGAAAATGCAATGTGGAAAAGTTGGACACATAGCTAGTGTTTGTTTGCAAAGTAAATCTCAATTACAAATGAAACCTGGACAACATCAAACTGAAAACAAAAGTGACTTGAATAGTGAGAATGAATATGAGATTAATGTAATTAGTGACAGAAATAATGACAAATTTATGGTTAACATCAACATCGAAGGCAGGACATTACCCATGGAATTAGACACTGGTGCAGCTCTTAGTACAATGTCTTACAACGAGTTTAAAAAGCTTGCCATCCCACAGAAAAATATTTTCTACTAACATTGAACTTCGAACTTATACAGGAGAAACCATAAAACCGAAAGGAGTAACATTTGTTAAATGCACGTACAAGACTCAGAAGTTTGTTGGAAAACTTTACCTAATTGATCAAAACGTTGACGCCATATTCGGAAGGGACTGGTTGAGAGAAGTTAAATTAGATTTGGGTGAGATTAAAAGTCTTACAACGAGTCAGACTTCAAATCTAGGAAGCTTATTAAGTGAATTTAGTGACTTATTTGATGGAAAAATTGGTGTTATACCTGAATATCTGGGACATTTTAGACTTACTGATGGCGCGACGCCAATATTTGTAAAACCAAGACAAGTACCGTTTTCCCTAAGAAGTAAAGTAGAAAATGAACTTACGAGACTAGAAGAATGTGGAATCATAACAAAAGTAGATCATTCAGACTGGGGAACACCCATCGTACCTGTTGTCAAGCCGAACGGTCAAACACGGATTTGTGCTGACTATAAAGTGACTTTAAACAAAGTGATCAAAGACGAAAACCATCCATTACCCAGGATTGAAGAAATCTTCTCTCAAATGAACGGAGGAAAATTATTTTGTACCTTGGATATTTCTAATGCTTACCTCCACATGAAAATGGACGAAGAAAGTGCACACATGCAGACACTCAGCACCCATAAAGGTATGTACAAAGTAAATCGTTTGATGTTTGGGGGTGAAGGTAGCACCATCTCTCTGGCAACAATTCATGGACAAAACCTTGCAGGGACTTTCTGGTGTACAACGTTTTCTTTGACGATATTATCGTTCAGGGTAAAACAGCTGAAGAATTATTGGATAGATTACGTAAAGTTCTAGAACGATTAAGAAACAATAACTTAAAGATGAACCGAGATAAATGCAAGTTTTTTTTCAAACGAGTATCCAATATCTTGGACATGTCATTGATGCTCAAGGACTTCACAAAACCAAAGACAAAGTCTTGTCTATCATGAACAGCAAAAGACCGGAAAACATAAGTGAACTTAGAACATTTCTCGGTCTGGCAAACTATTACAACAAGTTCATCAAAGATTTAGCAACGATCCCTCCACCCACTCTCAATAATTTACTGAAGAAAGGCAACCGTTATGTGTGGACTTCAAAATGTGAAGAAAGCTTTCAGAAGGTTAAGTCGGAAATAACCAGTAACAATGTACTTGTCCACTACAATCCAGAACTCCCATTAGTGCTTGCAACCGATGCGTCTCCAGTGGGCCTTGGAGCCTGTCCTTTCACATCGATACAGCGATGGAAGTGAGAGAGGGCCAATTAGTTTTGTCCTCACGCACTTTGACCAAATGTGAACAAAAATATAGTCAAATTGATAAGGAAGCAACAGGTATTTACTGGGGACTCAAGAAATCTTTCCCTTACTGCTACGGGCGAAAGTTCATTTTAGTGACTGACCATAAACCGTTAGTGTCAATATTTCAGTCCCAACAAAACCCTTCCAACAATATCTGCTACAAGACTGTTTCAATTATGCAAACTTTTTTTTTTTATCAGGTTTTGACTACTCAATTGAATATAGAAGAACCTCTGACCATGCCAACGTTGACTTTTTGTCTCGCTTTCCTACTGAACATAGCACTACAAACTTTGTGGACGATTGCAGCCTTTTTCAACTTAATCAACTTGATTCATTGCAGATTGACAGTATGCTTATATCCAGAACAACTGCTCAAGATAAATATTTACAAACCAGTACTACATGCCCTTGAAACAGGAGAGACGGTCGAACCTTTTGGTTTCCACGACAACGAACTAACACTACAAAATGGTTGCATATTCAAGGGCTACAGGATAATGATTCCAGAAGCTTTACAACACTCAGTGTTAAATGAACTACATGTTGGACATCTAGGCATGGAGAAGATGAAAATCCTTGCTAGAAGTTTTTGCACGTGGAAAAGTATTGACAGAGATATTGAGCAAATGGTACGTACATGTAAACAATGTCGACTAAAAACAAAATCAACCTGCAAAAGGACCGAATCATCCATGGCTGACCCCTCAAGGACCATGGGAGAGATTACACATAGATTTTGCTGGCCCGATACAAGGTCAGTGGTATTTCATTGTTGTGGACGCCTTTACCAAGTGGGTTGAAGTAATCCCTACTAAAAACACGTCAGCAGAATGGTGTATGAAGGAGCTAAGAAAAATGTTTTCTACATTCGGCCTTCCTTTGGTCTTAGTTTCAGACAATGGAAGCCAATTTACATCTACAATATTTCGCCAGTTCTTATCTGCTAATGGTGTTGTACACAAAACTACAGCTCCCTACCATCCTTCGTCTAATGGACAAGCTGAGCGTTATGTCCAAACAGTAAAAAAAATCACTGAGGGCAATGGAAGATGAGGGGGGAAAGATTGAGCTAAAATTATATAGGCTTTTGATGCAACTTCGACAATCTCCAAAACACAACTGACTCAAACTCATACAACTTAATGTTTGGAAGAAGTGTTCGAACTCACTTGAGCCTATTACTACCAGATAGCAAAAATGCACAAGAAGTTACACGAATCGTACGCAGAAAATTTCAGGTGGGAGACAGAGTACAGGCTCGAGATTACACCAACTCAAGATACAAGTGGAGTTTTGGAACAATTATGGAAAAAGAAAGTTCGCTACTGTACAAAGTTAAAATGGACGATGGAAGTGTTTGGAGGAGGCATGTTGACCAGCTATTGAAATGTGAAGTTTAGGGGGGGAGAATTGATACATATGATTGATTTACTTTTTCCTTTTATAATTAATCCATCAGATGTTTTTTTGTTTATGTTTTAAAAATGTGGTTCTGAAAATACAATTCAATGTTATGGCAGATTACAGTTTATTTCTTATTTTTATAAGTTTAGTAATTTAACAGGAACCAACTAACTTTTCGTTAGTTTCGATATCTTTTGATTTGTATTAACTATAGTGTGTTACGATTAGTTTGATGAGATTTAGTGTTATACGTTTAATGCTTAATAAATAGTGCCACGTGAGTAAAATTGAATAAAATAATTTTCCAAACAAAAATTAACCTTTTTTTAGTTGAATTTTTCGTTAATTCGATATCTTTTGAGAGATTTGTATTATCTATAGTGTGTTACCAATAGTTTACTTAGATTTAGTATTATACGTTTAATGCATCATAAATAAGAAAATGCGACTAAAACTAAATGATATAATTTTTGACCAATTTTAAATCGACTTAAAATTTTCGATATATTCGTTATTATTAGATTTGAATTAGAATAGTTTTCTTACTATCCTAGTTTGTCTGAGATTTAGTGTTAACCGTTTTCTGTAATAATATTGTGAAATATGATTAAAACTGAATAATTTATTTTTTTAAAGAATAGTTGTCGTTTCCTAGGAAACCTCTTAAATTTTCGATATATTCCTTATTCTTTGATTTGAATTAGTAATATTGTCTTACTATCCGAGTAGGCTGAGATTTAGTATTAGGCTTTTTTTATTTTAATATTGTGAAATGTAATTAAAACTGAATAATTTATATTTCAAAGAATAGTTGTCGTTTCCTAGGAAACCAACTAACTTTTCGTTAGTTTTCGATATATCTTTTGATTTGTATTAACTATAGTGTGTTACAATTAGTTTGATGAGATTTAGTATTACACGTTTAATGCATCATAAATAGTGCCACGTAATTAAAATTAAATACAATAATTTTCAAAAAAAATTAACCTTTTTTAGTTAAATTTTTCGTTAATTCAATATCTTTGATTTGTATTCTCTATAGCGTGTTACCAATAGTGTACTTAGATTTAGTATTATACGTTTAATGCATCATAAATAGTAAAATGTGACTAAAACTAAATTATAAATTTTTGACCAATTATAAAACGACTTTAAATTTTCGATATATTCCGTTATTCTTAGATTGAAATAGTAAAGTTTATCTTACTATCCTAGTTGTCTGAGATTTCGTGTTAACCGATTTCTATACTAATATTGTGAAATATGATTAAAATTGAATAATTAATTTTTTCAAAGAATAATTATCGTTTCCTAGGAAACCACTTAAATTTTCATTATATCCGTAATCCTTCGATGTAAATTATTAATGTTTTATTAATATCCTAGTTAGCTGAGATTTAATGTTAGGCGTTTTATATATTAATATTTTAAAATGTGTTTAAAATTGAATAAATTATTTTTTAAAGAATTTTTGTAGTTTTCGTAGGAAACCATTTAAATATTTCGTTAGTTCGATATCTGTTGATTTGTATTATCTATGATGTTAAATATTAATTTGATGAGATTTAGTGTGAGGCGTTTAAATATATCACAAATAGTACAATGTGACTAAATTTGAATAAATTAATTTTCCAAACAATAATAACGTTTCCTAGGAAAACCACTTAAAAATTTCGATATATTCGTTATTCTACAATTTGAATTAGTAATATTTTCTTACTATATAGTAGGGTAAGATTTGGTATTAAACGTTTTATATTTTAATTTTTTGTTAATGATTTAGTATGAGGCGTAAAATATATCACAAATAACACAATGTGACTAAATTTGAATAAATTAATTTTCCAAACAATAATAAAGATTCCTAGGAAACTACTTAAAATGTTCGCTACATTCGTTATTCTTCAATTTGAATTAGTAATATTTTTCTTACTATCATAGTAGGCTGAGATTTAGTATTAGGTGTATTATATAATAATATTTTTGAAATGTGATTAAAACTGAATAATTTATTTCTTTCAAAGAATAGTTTTGTCGTTTCCTAGGAAACCTCTTAAATTTTCGATATATTCGTTATTCTTTTGATTTGAATTGGTAATATTTTCTTACTATCCTAGTAGGCTGAGATTTATTATTAGACGTTTTTTATTTTAATATTATGAAATGTAATTAAAACTCAATATTTTATATTTCAAAGAATAGTTGTCGTTTCTTAGGAAACCAACTAACTTTTCGTTAGGTTTCGATATCTTTTTGATTTGTATTAACTATAGTGTTATCATTAGTTTTATGACATTTAGTATTGTACGTTTAATGCATCATAAATAGTAAAACGTGAGTAAAAATTGAATAAAAATTTTCTAAACAAAAATTAACCTTTTTTTTAGTTAAATTTTTTGTTAATTCGATATCTTTTGATTTGTAATCTATAGCGTGTTACCAATAGTGTACTTAGATTTAGTATTTTACGTGTAATGCATCATAATAGTAAAATGTGACTAAAAACATAAATTATATTTTTTTTATTATAAAACGACTTTAAATTTTCGATATATTCCTTATTCTTAGATTTGAAATAGTAAGTTATCTTACTATCCTAGTTGTCTGAGATTTATGTTAACCGTATTCTATAATAATATTGTGAAATATGATTAAAACTGAATAATTTATTTTTTCAAAGAACAATTATCGTTTCCTAGTAAAACCACTTAAATTTTCGTTATATTCGTAATCCTTTGATGTAAATTAGTAATGTTTTATTAATATCCTAGTTAGCTGAGATTTAATGTTAGGGCGTTTTATATATTAATATTTTAAAATGGTGTTTAAAATTGAATAAATTAATTTTTAAAGAATATTTTGTCGTTTTCTAGGAAATCATTTAAATATTTCGTTAGTTTCGATATCTTTTGATTGTGTCTATCTATGGTATGTTAATATTAATTTGCTGAGATTTAGTATGAGGCGTTAAATATATCACAAATAGTACAATGTGACTAAAATTTTGAGTAAATTAATTTTCCAAACAACAATAACGTATTAATAGGAAACTACTTAAAATGTTCGATATATTTCGTTATTCTACAAATTTGAATTAGTAATATTTTCTTATTATCATAGTAGGCTGAGATTTTAGTATTATGCGTTTTATATTTTAATATTTTGAAATGTGATTAAAACTGAATAATTTATTTTTTTGTTTTAAGAATAGTTTTCGTTTCCTAGGAAACCTCTGAAATTTTCGATATATTCGTTATTCTTCAATTTGAATTAGTAATATTTTCTTACTATCCTAGTAGGCTGAGATTTAGTATTAGGGCGTTTTTTATTTTAATATTGTAAAATGTGATTAAAACAAAAATAATTTATATTTCAGAGAATAGTTGTCGTTTCCTAGGAAACCAACTAACTTTTCGTTAGTTTTCGATATCTTTTGATATGTATTAAATATAGTGTGTTACCATTTACTTTAATGAGATTTAGTATTATTACGTTTAATGCATCATAAATAGTTGCCACGTGAGTAAAATTGAATACAATAATTTTCTAAAACAAAAATTAACGTTTCTTTAGTTAAATTTTTCGTTAATTTGATATATTTTGATTTGTATTCTCTATAGCGTGTTACCAATAAAGTACTTAGATTTAGTATTCATACGTTTAATGCATCATAAATAGTAAAATGTGACTTAAACTAAATTATATTTTTTTGACCAATTATAAAACGACTTTAAATTTTCGATATATTCCTTATTCTTAGATTTAAAATAGTAAAGTTATCTTACTATCCTAGTTTGTCTGAGATTTCGTGATAACAGTTAGCTGAGATTTAATGTTATGGGCGTTTTATATATTAATAATATTTTAAAATGTGTTTAAAATTGAATAAATTATTTTTTAAAGAATATTTGTCGTTTCCTAGGAAACCATTTAAATATTTTCGTTAGTTCGATATATTTTGATTGTATTATCTATAGTATGTTTAATATTAATTTGCTGAGATTTAGTAATGAGGCGTTAAATATATCACAAATAGTACAATGTGACTAAATTTGAATAAATTAATTATCTAAACAATAATAACGATTAATAGGAAACTACATAAATTTTTGATATATTCGTTATTCTTAATTTGAATTAGTAATATTTTCTTACTATCATAGTAGACTGAGATTTAGTATTAGGCGTTTTATATATTTAATATTTTTAAATGTGATTAAAACTGAATAATTTATTTTTTAAAGAATAGTTTTCGTTTCCTAGGAAACCTCTGAAATTTTCGATATATTCGTCATTCTTCAATTTGAATTAGTAATGTTTTCTTACTATCCTAGTAGGCTGAGATTTAGTATTAGGCGTTTTTTATTTTAATATTGTGAAATGTGATTAAAACAGAATAATTTATATTTCAGAGAATAGTTGTCGTTTCCTAGGAAAACCAACTAACTTTTCGTTAGTTTCGATATCTTTTGATTTGTATTATCTATGGTGTGTTACCAATAGTTTACTTAGATTTAGTATTATACGTTTTAATGCATCATAAATAGTGAAATGTGACTAAAACTAGATTATATAATTTTTGACCAATTTTAAAACGACTTTAAATTTTCGATATATTCGTTATTCTTAGATTTGAAATAGTAAAGTTATCTTACTATCCTAGTTGTCTGAGATTTCGTGTTAACCGTTTTCTATACTAATATTGTGAAATATGATTAAAATTGAATAATTTATTTTTTCAAAGACAGAATAATTATCGTTTCCTAGGAAAACCACTTGAATTTTCGTTATATTCGTAACCCTTCGATGTAAATTCGTAATGTTTTATTAATATTCTAGTTAGATTTAGTATTAGGCGTTTTTTATTTTATATATTGTGAAATGTGATTAATAGAGAATAATTTATATTTCAGAGAATATTGTCGTTTCCTAGGAAACCAACTAACTTTTCGTTAGTTTCTATATATTTTTGATTTGTATTATCTATAGTGTGTTACCAATAGTGTACTTAGATTTAGTATTATACGTTTAATGCATCATAAATAGTAAAATGTGACTAAAACTAAATTATATATTTTTGACCAATTTTAAATCGACTTAAAATTTTCGATATATTCGTTATTCTTAGATTTGAATTAGAATAGTTTTCTTACTATCCTAGTTGTCTGAGATTTAGTGTTAACCGTCTTCTATAATAATATTGTGAAATATGATTAAAAATTGAATAATTTATTTTTTTCAAAGAATAATTATCGTTTCCTAGGAAACCACTTAAATTTTCGTTATATTCGTAATCCTTCGATGTAAAATTAGTAATGTTTTATTAATATCCTAGTTAGCTGAGATTTAATGTTAGGCGTTTTATATATTAATATTTTAAAATGTTGTTTAAAATTGAATAAATTATTTTTTAAAGAATATTTGTAGTTTCCTAGGAAACCATTTAAATATTTCGTTAGTTCGATATCTTTTGATTTGTATTATCTATAGTATGTTAATATTAATTTGCTGAGATTTAGTATGAGGCGTTAAATATATCACAAATAGTACAATGTGACTAAATTTGAATAAATTAATTTTCCAAACAATAATAACGTTTCCTAGGAAACTACTTAAAATGTTCAATATATTCGTTATTCTTCAATTTGAATTAGTAATATTTTCTTACTATCATAGTAGGCTGAGATTTATTATTAGGCGTTTTATATTTTAATATTTTGAAATGTAATTAAAAACTGAATAATTTATTATTTCAAAGAATAGTTGTCGTTTCCTAGGAAACCAACTAACTTTTCGTTAGTTTGATATCTGATTTGATTATTAACTATAGTGTGTTACCATTAGTTTGATGAGATTTTAGTTTATTACGTGTAATTACTTTAGATATGCATGATCATTGTTAAAAATTGAATAAATAAAATTTTCTTAAAAAAATTACGTTTATTTTTTTCTTAAATTTTTCGTTAATTCGAATTATTTGATTTGTATTATTTATGGTATGTTTAATATTAACTTGCTGAGAATTTAGTATTATAGGCGTTATAAATATATCACAAATAGTACAATGTGACTAAATTTGAATAAAGTAATTATCTAAACAATAATAACATTTCCTAGGAAACCACTTAAAATTTTCGATATATTCGTTATTCTTCAATTTGAATTAGTAATTATTTTCTTACTATCATAGTAGGCTGAGATTTAGTATTAGGCGTTTTATATTTTAATATTTTGAAATGTGATTAAAACTGAATAATTTATTTTTTTAAAGAATAGTTGTCGTTTCCTAGGAAACCTCTGAAATTTTCGATATATTCGTTATTCTTTGATTTGAATTAGTAATGTTTTCTTACTATCCTAGTAGGCTGAGATTTAGTATTAGGCGTTTTTTATTTTAATATTGTGAAATGTAATTAAAACTGAATAATTTATATTTCAAAGAATAGTTGTCGTTTCCTAGGAAACCAACTAACTTTTCGTTAGTTTCGATATCTTTTGATTTGTATTAACTATAGTGTGTTTACCATTAGTTTTGATGAGATTTAGTATTATACGTTTAATAAAAATCATCCATAAATAGTGCCAATGTGAAGTAAAATTAAATACAATAATTTTCCAAACAAAAATTAACGTTTTTTTAGTTAAATTTTTTCGTTAATTCGATATCTTTTGATTTGTATTATCTATAGTGTGTTACCAATAGTTTTACTTAGATTTAGTATTATACGTTTAATACATCATAAATAGTAAAATGTGACTAAAACTAAATTATATATTTTTGACCAATTATAAAACGACTTAAAATTTTCGATATATTCGTTATTCTTAGATTTGAATTAGTAAAGTTATCTTACTATCCTAGTTGTCTGAGATTTAGTGTTAACCGTTTTCTATAATAATATTGTGAAATATGATTAAAATTAAATAATTTATTTTTTCAAAGAATAATTATCGTTTCCTAGGAAACCACTTAAATTTTCGTTATATTCGTAATACTTCGATGTTAATTAGTAATGTTTTATTAATATCCTAGTTAGCTGAGATTTAATGTTAGGCGTTTTATATATTAATATTTTTAAAAATGTGGTTTAAAATTGAATAAATTATTTTTTAAAGAATATTTATCGTTTCCTAGGAAACCATTTAAATATTTCGTTAGTTCGATATCTTTTGATTTAGTATTATCTATGGTATGTTAATATTAATTTCCTGAGATTTAGTATTGAGGCGTTAAATATATCACAAATAGTACAATGTGACTAAATTTGAATAAATTAATTTTCCAAACAATAATAAACGTTTCCCTAGGAAACCACTTAAAATTTTTCGATATATTCGTTATTCTTCAATTTGAATTAGTAATATTTTTCTTACTATCCTAGTAGGCTGAGATTTAGTATTATAGGCGTTTTTATATTTTAATATTGTGAAATGTAATTAAAACTCAATAATTTATATTTCAAAGAATAGTTTGTCGTTTCCTAGGAAACCAACTAACTTTTCGTTAGTTTCGATATCTTTTGATTTGTATTAACTATAGTGTGTTACCATTAGTTTGATGAGATTTAGTATTATACGTTTAATGCATCATAAATAGTGCCACGTGAGTAAAATTGAATAATAAATAATTTTCCAAACAAAAATTAACGTTTTTTTAGTTAAATTTTTCGTTAATTCGATATCTTTTTGATTTGTATTATCTATAGCGTGTTACCAATAGTTTACTTAGATTTAGTATTATACGTTTAATGCATCATAAATAGTAAAATGTGACTAAAACTAAATTATATAATTTTTGACCAATTTTAAAACTACTTAAAATTTTCGATATATTCGTTATTATTAGATTTGAATTAGCTATAGTTTTCTTACTATCCTAGTTGTCTGAGATTTAGTGTTTAACCGTTTTCTATAATAATATTGTGAAATATGATTAAAATTAAATAATTTATTTTTTCAAAGAATAATTATCGTTTCCTAGGAAACCACTTGAAAATTTTCGATATATTCGTTATTCTTCAATTTGAATTAGTAATATTTTCTTATTATCCTAGTAGGCTGAGATTTTAGTATTAGGCGTTTTTTATTTTAATATTGTGAAATGTAATTAAAACTGAATAAATTTATATTTCAAAGAATAGTTTTTCGTTTTTTCCTAGGAAACCAACTAACTTTTCGTTAGTTTCGATATCTTTTGATTTGTATTAACTATAGTGTGTTACGATTAGTTTGATGAGATTTAGTATTATACGTTTAATGCATCATAAATAGTGCCCACGTGAGTAAAATTAAATACAATAATTTTCCAAACAAAAATTAACGTTTTTTTAGTTAAATTTTTTCGTAATTCGATATCTTTTGATTTCTATTATCTATAGCGTGTTACCAATAGTTTACTTAGATTTAGTATTATACGTTTAATGCATCATAAATAGTAAAATTTAACTAAAACTAAATTATATATTTTTGACCAATTATAAAACGACTTAAAATTTTCGATATATTCGTTATTCTTAGATTTGAATTAGTAAAGTTATCTTACTATCCTAGTTGTCAGAGATTTAGTGTTAACCGTTTTCTATAATAATATTGTGAAATATGATTAAAACTGAATAATTTATTTTTTCAAAGAATAATTATCGTTTCCTAGGAAACCACTTAAATTTTCGTTATATTCGTAATCCTTCGATGTTAATTAGTAATGTTTTATTAATATCCTAGTTAGCTGAGATTTAATGTTAGGCGTTTTATATATTAATATTTTAAAATGTGTTTAAAATTAAATAAATTATTATTTTTTAAAGAATAGTTATCGTTTCCTAGGAAACCATTTAAATATTTCGTTAGTTCGATATCTTTTGATTTGTATTATCTATGGTATGTTAATATTAATTTGCTGAGATTTAGTATGAGGCGTTAAATATATCACAAATAGTACAATGTGACTAAAATTTGAATAAATTAAATTTCCAAAACAATAATAACGTTTCCTAGGAACCACTTAAAATGTTTCGATTATATTCGTTATTCTTCAATTTGAATTAGTAATATTTTTCTTATTATCCTAGTAGGCTGAGATTTAGTATTAGGCGTTTTTATATTTTAATATTGTGAAATGTAATTTAAAACTGAATAATTTATTTTTTCAAAGAATAGTTGTCGTTTTCCTAGGAAACCTCTGAATATTTTCGTTAGTTTCGATATCATTTTGATTAGTATTCTTACAGTGTGTTGCCAATGTGTTTATTAGATATTAGATATAAATACGTTTAATGATTTATCTACTAGGAAAATGTGACTAAAACTAAATTATATACGTTTTGACCTAGAGAAATTCGACTTAAAATTTTCGATTATACTCGTTATTCTTTGATTTGAATTAGTAATATTTTCTTACTATCATAGTAGGCTGGAGATTTAGTATTAGGCGTTTTATATTTTAATATTTTGAAATGTGATTAAAACTGAATAATTTATTTTTTAAAGAATAGTTGTCGTTTCCTAGGAAACCTCTGAAATTTTTGATATATTCGTTATTCATTGATTTGAATTAGTAATGTTTTCTTACTATCCTAGTAGGCTGAGATTTAGTATTAAGCGTTTTTTTATTTTAATTTTGTGAAATGTGATTAAAACTGAATAATTTATATTTCAAAGAATAGTTGTCGTTTCCTAGGAAACCAACTAACTTTTCGTTAGTTTCGATATCTTTTGATTTGTATTAACTTTATAGTGTGTTACCATTAGTTTGATGAGATTTAGTATTATACGTTTAAATGCATCATAAATAGTGCCACGTGAGTAAAATTGAATAAAATAATTTTCCAAACAAAAATTGACGTTTTTTTAGTTAAATTTTTCGTTTAATAATTCGATATCTTTTGATTTGTATTATTTATAGGTGTGTTACCAATAGTTTACTTAGATTTAGTATTATACGTTTAATGCATCATAAATAGTAAAATGTGACTAAAACTAAATTATATATTTTTTGACCAATTATAAAACTACTTAAAAATTTTCGATATATTCGTTATTCTTAGATTTAAAATAGTAAAGTTATCTTACTATCCTAGTTGTCTGAGATTTAGTGTTAACCGTTTTCTATAATAATATTGTGAAATATGATTAAAATTAAATAATTTATTTTTTCAAAGAATAATTATCGTTTCCTAGGAAACCACTTAAAATTTTTGTTATATTCGTAATCCTTCGATATAAATTAGTAATGTTTTTATTAAATTCCTAGTAAGCTGAGATTTAATGTTAGACGTTTTGTATATTAATATTTTTAAAATGTGGATAAAATTAAATAAATTATATTTTAAAGAATAGTTTGTCGTTTCCTAGGAAACCACTTCAAATATTTCGTTAGTTCGATATCTTTTGATTTGTATTATCTATGGTATGTAAAATATTAATTTGCTTGAGATTTAGTATTAGGCGTTAAATATATCACAAATAGTAACAATGTGACTAAATTTGAATAAATTATTTTTCCAACAATAATAACGTTTCCTAGGAACAACTACTTGAAATTTTCGATATATTCGTTATTTCTAAAATTTCAATTAGTTAATATTTTCTTACTTATCATAGTAGGCTGAGATTTAGTATTAGGCGTTTTATATTTATTTAATATTTTGAAATGTTGATTAAAACAGAATAATTTATATTTCATAGAATAGTTGTCGTTTTTTACCTAGGCAACCTCTCTCGAAATTTTCGATATATTCGTTTATTCTTTGATTTGAAATGTGTAATGTTTTCTTACTATCCTAAGTAGGCTGATATTTAGTATTAGG